>NC_091368.1:18451708-18541708 GCF_038502225.1 Cherax quadricarinatus
CCCTAGTTACCTTATTTATTAAACAAAAATACCAACCACTCCTACACTATATCCCCCCCCCCTACTTTTAACATTTCTGTCATGATCCCGTCTGTTCCAGCTGCTTTACCCCCTTTCGTTCTATGTAATGCCTCACACACCTCCACCACACTCACATCCTGCTCTTCTTCACTCCTAAAAGAGGTTATACCTCCCTGGCCAGTGCATGAAATTACCGCCTCCCTTTCTTCGTCGACACTTAAAAGTTCCTCAAAATATTCTCGCCATCTACCCAATACCTCCATTTCCCCATACATATATATATATATATATATATATATATATATATATATATATATATATATATATATATATATATATATATATATATATGTCGTGCCGAATATGTAAAACTGGTCAATTAGCAAGAACTCATTTAAAATTAAGACCTTTCTAAAATTTTCTCTTATACGTTCAAAGATATATTTTTTTCATTAATGTTGATGCAAAAATTTATAATTTTGCACCAAGAGGAACTTAGAAAACTTACCTAACCTTATTATAACAAGCGCAATTTATTTTAGCCTAACCAAACTAAATATATTTTAGATTTGTTTGCAATAATTTAATACTAAACAACCACAGTGAAATGTATTTTTTTCGTTAGGTTCAGAATGATTTGGGCGAAATTATTGCATACACAAATTTTCACTTGTCCTATATGGCAAAATAAGCGTTGCTATTTATTCGGCACGACATATATATATATATATATATATATATATATATATATATATATATATATATATATATATATATATATATATATATATATATATATATATAATAATAAAAAATTGAAGAGGAGAGTAATTAAACAGAGTTAGAAGTATCGGAAAGATGAAGGGAATATTTTGAGGAACTGATAAATTTTGATTAAGAAAAGGAAACTATGCTTTCGTGTGTAGGGCAAGGAGGAATAACATCTTGTAGGAGTGAGGAAGAGCCAGTTGTGAGTGTGGGGGAAGTTCGTGAGGCACTGAGTAGAATGAAAAGTGTTAAAGTAGCTGGGATTGATGGTATAGAGATAGAAATGTTAAAAGCAGGTGAGGATATATTTTTCGAGTGTTTGGTGCTTTTACTTAACAAATGTATGGAAGAGGGTAAGGTACCTAGGGAGTGGCAGAGATCATGCATAGTTCCTTTGTATAAAGGCAAAGGGGACAAAAGAGAATGAAAATACTTAAATGGGAATAAGTTTGCTGAGTATACCTCTTACAGTGCGTGGGAGAATTATTATTGAAAGAATTAAGAGTAAGATGGAGAATAGGATAGATGAACAAGGAGGCTTTAGGAAGGGTAGGGGGTGTGTAGACCAAGTGTTTACAGTGAAACATAGTTGAACAGCATCTAGATAAGAGTAAAGAGGTTTATGTGCCATTTATGGATTTTGGAAAGGCGTATGACATGGTGGATAAGAAGGCAACGTGGCAGATGTTGCAAATGTATGGAATAGGAGGTAGGTTATTGAAAGCAATGAAAAGTTTTTACGAGGATAATGAGGCTCAGGTTAGAATATGTAGGAGAGAGGGAGATTAATTCCCAGTAGATTCCTAGAGAGGGAGATTATTTCCTTAGAGAAGGATGTGTGATGTCACCATGGTTGTTCAATATATTTATAGATGGGGTTGTAGGAGAAGTGAATGATCGGGTGTTGGCAAGAGGTGTGGGTTAAAAGATAAAGGATCTAACACAAAGTGGAAGTTGTCACAGTTGCTCTTTGCTGATGACACTGTGTTTTTGGAAGATTCTGAAGTGAAGTTGCAGAGTTTGGTGGATGAATTTGGTTGGGCATGTAAAATAAGAAAATTGAAAGTGAATATAGGAAAGAGTAAGGTGATGAGGATAAAAAAAATAGGTAACGAAATATTGGTTATCAGATTAGAGGGAGAGAGTATGGAGGAAGTGAATGTATTCAGATATTTAGGAGTGGACGTGTCAGTAAATGGATCTATGAACTACTACACCTCACTCTAAGCCTATATATACCCTCTGTGTCCGTGTATTGTTTGTAACTGCTTGATGAAGCTCCTGGAGAGCGAAACGTTGCCACAATAAAATGTCACTTTAGTTGCACTTGTGCCCTTTTTACCTAACATTAAAAATTTTGACACTTGATATTTATTAAAAAAATGGCAAATTAAGAAGTTTACTTCGTGGAAATCAAAACAGAAAGTCAAGTGAATCAGAAGATACTTGACCAAATTATTGCATGGATTCCAAACATTAAAAGTTACATTAATTAATTTAATATGTTGTCAAGTTTTCCCCTCAGGCTAAACTTAATAGGTATTATTGTCGTCTTAATCTGCATCAGACTTTACTTTCTGAAGACAGAAGAGGTGAACTCAAGTAAATTTAGCGTTATTTAACCCTTAAACTGTCCAAAACGTAGATCTACGTTCACTCGCGTAGGGCACCGAATATTTTGAAAAATATTTTTTTTTCTTAATGAAGAGCACATTTTGTACATGTTATAGGACATAAAAAAATTTAGGGTCAGTAGTTACCGAGGACTTTGGATGCTCACCTGACGGCAACTCCTGCCGCTTGTAGAAGTGTTGCCGATATACATTTTTTTCCTCGTTTTTATTTTAATATATATATTTTTTATGTTCTGCTAATTACAATTTATAATAGTTCTTGTGATTTCATAGCCAATCTTTGCTTTGGCATTAATATTAGGTACTCAAATAGCACTCATACAGTCATAATCACACTTACAGGTGAACATTTTCACCTGCCTGGGTCATTTACTATTGTCTAGAAATATATACAAAGTATTTATAGGTCCCAGCAATGTTTTAGATTCCCTGGCATATACTTTGAAGCATGTTATGACAAGCATCCATATACTGTTGATAGCCCAGTGACATTTGATAAATGCTCACTGCTCCAGCTAACCCTCCCTGCATTTATCACTGTTACACACAAACATGTCTGTCTATCTGTCTGCCTGTCTGTCTCTGCTTATCTGTCTAGCTCTGCTTATTTATCTTTCTGTCCGCCTGTGTGCACCTGGAGTATATGTAAATCCTTGAAGAATGGTGTTATGACAACTGTGGACAGCTCGGTGACATTTGATAAATGGCCACTAGGGGAACGCTGGCTTTATTTCTTTTCACTGATACACAAAAACATGTTTGTGTGTGTATCTATCTCTCTATCTATCTGTCTGTCTATCTTTGCCTGGAACTTTCGGGCTATCCTAAGTAATTTACACTATGTATAGTAACTGTACTTATGTGTACATGTGAGAGAGAGAGATAGAGACACACAGACGGATATAGAAATATAGACAGATACAAAGATATAGACAGAGAGACAGCCAAAGCCAGCCAGCCAGCCAGCCTGCCGAATATATGAAAACATAAGAAAGAAGGAACACTGCAGAAGGCCTACTGGCCCATGCAATTGCCCAGGCAATTCACTACACTTTCCCCTAAACTTCATGCAAGGCAGGTCCATGTCACCACTCCCCCCGGCTTATGCTAATGACCCACCTAGTCAGGTCACATCCACTGAAGGAAGGAGCATGACATCAGACCTAGTAGCACAAGCTAGTCAGGTCCAACTCACACCCACCCACACTCACTCTTGTATTTATCAAACCTATTTTTACTTCTTACAAGGGGAGTGTTAATGCGACATGACATCAGTAAATCCTTGGCAATCAGTTGAACTGGTGCTCCCACAAGGTACTAAGTGGTCCCACATTTTTTTTAATACTGCGCACACTGAGTGCGCAGACCCATTATTTCATGTCTAGGCGACTCGAGCTTATTGTACAAAATTTGAAGGAATGAAAAATAAAACGTAGATCTACGTTCGGAGCGCTACGTGCACGGGAATGCAAATTTACACACTATTTTGTAATTAAAATTGGCAGATGACCGCCTGCACACCTGAGTATTACATTCCGCCATCGTCAAAATAGAGGCTTCTTTCCTGGATGTTTAAAGTCTAGCAGCAGCAGATTTTAGAAGTTATCCGAGGTATGGTAGGACATTGGGATTGGGTCCAACGACTTGGGTAATAAGCCATCTCCACATACAAATTGTTCAAATAATCTTGCCTTAGTTACTGTATATCAACGTTCAATATTTGATGGCGTTCGAATGAGACTTTCTCGTGTTGTGAGCAAAATATAATGGAAAAGTGAGAGGAACTTTCCATGGCACAGGTGGGGATTGAACTTGTGGCAAGTGAGTGGAGAACTCCTGACCAGTGCGTAGGTCACTTAGCCAGCTGGCTACAATAAGATTCACCCACTAGGTCCATTTATTCACTTTAGGGAGGTTAGTATGGGCCGCCACTGTGACCACAAATGCAAGTTTCTGAAGATGAATCTCCCGCCAGCGTGGCACTGACGAACTAGCTCAAGTCCCTTCGAAGCCGTCATCATGTCATCACGACTCACCCGCCGCGAGTTCAATCCCGACTCGTACCGAAGTTTGTCTGCAATCATGTCATTACGATTTCGTGAGACATGAGAGGATCTTAATAAAATAAAATGATCAAGAATCCTCCTAATGACCTCCTTCGGGAAAAACCTAAATACACTGATAACATAAACCTCTCTGGAAATATTTTTCTCATTGAGAGGATTATCCTAAGTAATAACGGGTAATTCAGCTCTACACAGGTTTAAATCTTGTCGACTACACGAGGATCATGAACACACAGTCTACACTGGCGGTAACATCAGGAATACTTTCAACCTAAAATAAATATTAAGACAATCTCCACTTAAGACAAGGATCATTGTATATCTATAAATGCTGATTAATAAAATACATATTTCTCATTTAGTGCATCATAATAAGTAATGGTGGATAATTCTCACTACTAGGGACAGTCTATGGTGGATAATTCTCACTACTAGGGACAGTCTATGGTGGATAATTCTCACTACTAGGGACAGTCTACGGTGGATAATTCTCACTACTAGGGACAGTCTATGGTGGATAATTCTCACTACTAGGGACAGTCTATGGTGGATAATTCTCACTACTAGGGACAGTCTATGGTGGATAATTCTCACTACTAGGGACAGTCTATGGTGGATAATTCTCACTACTAGGGACAGTCTATGGTGGATAATTCTCACTACTAGGGACAGTCTATGGTGGATAATTCTCACTACTAGGGACAGTCTATGGTGGATAATTCTCACTACTAGGGACAGTCTATGGTGGATAATTCTCACTACTAGGGACAGTCTATGGTGGATAATTCTCACTACTAGGGACAGTCTATGGTGGATAATTCTCACTACTAGGGACAGTCTATGGTGGATAATTCTCACTACTAGGGACAGTCTATGGTGGATAATTCTCACTACTAGGGACAGTCTATGGTGGATAATTCTCACTACTAGGGACAGTCTATGGTGGATAATTCTCACTACTAGGGACAGTCTATGGTGGATAATTCTCACTACTAGGGACAGTCTATGGTGGATAATTCTCACTACTAGGGACAGTCTATGGTGGATAATTCTCACTACTAGGGACAGTCTATGGTGGATAATTCTCATTACTAGGGACAGTCTATGGTGGATAATTCTCACTACTAGGGACAGTCTGTGGTGGATAATTCTCACTACTAGGGACAGTCTATGGTGGATAATTCTCACTACTAGGGACAGTCTATGGTGGATAATTCTCACTACTAGGGACAGTCTATGGTGGATAATTCTCACTACTAGGGACAGTCTATGGTGGATAATTCTCACTACTAGGGACAGTCTATGGTGGATAATTCTCACTACTAGGGACAGTCTATGGTGGATAATTCTCACTACTAGGGACAGTCTATGGTGGATAATTCTCACTACTAGGGACAGTCTATGGTGGATAATTCTCACTACTAGGGACAGTCTGTGGTGGATAATTCTCACTACTAGGGACAGTCTATGGTGGATAATTCTCACTACTAGGGACAGTCTATGGTGGATAATTCTCACTACTAGGGACAGTCTATGGTGGATAATTCTCACTACTAGGGACAGTCTATGGTGGATAATTCTCACTACTAGGGACAGTCTAAGGTGGATAATTCTCACTACTAGGGACAGTCTATGGTGGATAATTCTCACTACTAGGGACAGTCTATGGTGGATAATTCTCACTACTAGGGACAGTCTATGGTGGATAATTCTCACTACTAGGGACAGTCTATGGTGGATAATTCTCACTACTAGGGACAGTCTATGGTGGATAATTCTCACTACTAGGGACAGTCTAAGGTGGATAATTCTCACTACTAGGGACAGTCTATGGTGGATAATTCTCACTACTAGGGACAGTCTATGGTGGATAATTCTCACTACTAGGGACAGTCTATGGTGGATAATTCTCACTACTAGGGACAGTCTATGGTGGATAATTCTCACTACTAGGGACAGTCTATGGTGGATAATTCTCACTACTAGGGACAGTCTATGGTGGATAATTCTCACTACTAGGGACAGTCTATGGTGGATAATTCTCACTACTAGGGACAGTCTATGGTGGATAATTCTCACTACTAGGGACAGTCTATGGTGGATAATTCTCACTACTAGGGACAGTCTATGGTGGATAATTCTCACTACTAGGGACAGTCTATGGTGGATAATTCTCACTACTAGGGACAGTCTATGGTGGATAATTCTCACTACTAGGGACAGTCTATGGTGGATAATTCTCACTACTAGGGACAGTCTATGGTGGATAATTCTCACTACTAGGGACAGTCTATGGTGGATAATTCTCACTACTAGGGACAGTCTATGGTGGATAATTCTCACTACTAGGGACAGTCTATGGTGGATAATTCTCACTACTAGGGACAGTCTATGGTGGATAATTCTCACTACTAGGGACAGTCTATGGTGGATAATTCTCACTACTAGGGACAGTCTATGGTGGATAATTCTCACTACTAGGGACAGTCTATGGTGGATAATTCTCACTACTAGGGACAGTCTATGGTGGATAATTCTCACTACTAGGGACAGTCTATGGTGGATAATTCTCACTACTAGGGACAGTCTATGGTGGATAATTCTCACTACTAGGGACAGTCTATGGTGGATAATTCTCACTACTAGGGACAGTCTATGGTGGATAATTCTCACTACTAGGGACAGTCTATGGTGGATAATTCTCACTACTAGGGACAGTCTATGGTGGATAATTCTCACTACTAGGGACAGTCTATGGTGGATAATTCTCACTACTAGGGACAGTCTATGGTGGATAATTCTCACTACTAGGGACAGTCTATGGTGGATAATTCTCACTACTAGGGACAGTCTATGGTGGATAATTCTCACTACTAGGGACAGTCTATGGTGGATAATTCTCACTACTAGGGACAGTCTATGGTGGATAATTCTCACTACTAGGGACAGTCTATGGTGGATAATTCTCACTACTAGGGACAGTCTATGGTGGATAATTCTCACTACTAGGGACAGTCTATGGTGGATAATTCTCACTACTAGGGACAGTCTATGGTGGATAATTCTCACTACTAGGGACAGTCTATGGTGGATAATTCTCACTACTAGGGACAGTCTATGGTGGATAATTCTCACTACTAGGGACAGTCTATGGTGGATAATTCTCACTACTAGGGACAGTCTATGACTCATACCAATGTAAAATAAAGGTAAAATTGCAAAATCACTCAGGTCACCCATGGTGACCTGTCTCACCCTGGGTGACCTGTCTCACCCTGGGTGACCTGTCTCACCCTGGATGACCTGTCTCACCCTTGCTGACCTGTCTCACCCTGGCTGACCTATCTCACACTGGGAAATCTGTCTCGCCCTGGAACACCCGTCTCACCCTGGGTGACCTGTTTCACCCTGGATGACTCGTCTCACCCTGGCAAACCCGTCTCACCCAGGGAGACCCGTCTCACCCTAGGTGACCTGTCTCACCCTGGGTGAGCCGTCTCACCCTGGGTGACCCGTTTCACTCTGAGTGATCCGTCTCACCCTGGAAGGCCCGTCTCACCATGGGAGATCTGTCTCATCCTGGGTTACCTATCTCACCCTGGAAGACCTGTCTCACCCTTGGAGACCTGTCTCCTCCTGGAAGACCCGTCTCACCCTGGGTGACCTGTCTCACCCTGGGAGACCTGTCTCACCTTAGAAGACCCATATCACCCTGGATGACTTGACTCACCCTGGAGGACCTGTCTCATCCTGGGTGACACGTCTCACTCTGGGAGACCTGTATCACCCTGGGTGACCTGTCTCACTCTGAGAGACACGTCTCACCCTGGAAGACGCATCTCACCATGGGTGACCTGACTCACCCTGGGTGACACGTCTCACTCTGGGAGACCTGTCTCACAGTGGGTGACACGTCTGACCCTGGGAGACACGTCTCACCCTGGGTTACCTGATTCACCCTGGGTGACACGTCTGACCCTGGGAGACCTGTCTCATCCTGGGTGGCATGCCTCACCCTGGGTGACCTGTCTCACTCTGAGAGGCACGTCTCACCCTGGAAGACCCATCTCACCATTGGTGACCTGACTCACCCTGGGTGACCTTACTCACCCTGGGTGACACGTCTCACTCTGGGAGACCTGTCTCACAGTGGGTAACACGTCTGACCCTGGGAGACACGTCTCACCCCGGGTTACCTGATTCACCCTGGGTGACACGTCTGAACCTGGGAGACAGGTCTCACCCTGGGAGACAGGTCTCACCCTGGGAGATACGTCTCACCCTGGGAGACCTGACTCACCCTGGGAGACATGTCTCACCCTGGGTGACCTGACTAACCCTGGGTGATCTGTCTCACCCAACGAGACACGTCTCACCCTGGGAGACACGTCTCACCCTGGGAGATACGTCTCACCCTGGGAGACCTGACTCACCCTGGGAGACATGTCTCACCCTGGGTGACCTGACTCACCCTGGGACCCCTATCTCACTCTGGGTGACCTGTCTCAACCTGGGTGACCTGATTCACCTTGGGTGACCTGTCTCACCATGTTAGACCCGTTTCACCCTGGTTGACCTGTCTCACTCTTGGTGACATATCTCACCCGGGGTGACCCGTCTCATCCTGGGTGACCTGATTCACCCTGGGTGATCTGTCTCACCATGGGAGACCCGTCTCACCCTGGTTGACCTGTCTCACCCTTGGTGACATGACTCACCCGGTCTGACCCGTCTCACCCTGGGTGACCCGTCTCACCCTGGGTGACCTATCTCACCCTGGGTGACCTGTCTCAACCTGGAAGACCCGTCTCACCCTGGAAGACCCGTCTCACCCTGGGAGACCCGCCTCATCCTGGAAGAACCGTCTCACCCTGGAAGACCCATCTCACGCTGGGTTACCTGACTCACCCTGGGTGACCCGTCTCACGCTGGGTGACCTGTCACTCCCTAAGAGATCTGTCTCACGCTGGGTGACCTGTCACTCCCTAAGAGATCTGTCTCACCCTGGAAGACCCGTCTCACTCTGGGAAACCTGTCTCACCCTGGGAGACACGCATCACCCTGGGTGACACGTCTCACCCTGGGAGACTTGTCTCACCCTGAGTGACCTGCCTCACCCGGGGTGATTTGTCTCACCCTGGGAGACACGTCTCACCCTGGGAGACATGTCTCACCCTGGGTGACCTGACTCACCCTGGGGTGACCTGACTCACCTTGGGTGACCTGTCTCACCCTGGCTGACCTGTCTCACCATGGGAGACCTGTCTCACCCTGGGTGACCTGTCTCACCCTCGGTGACCTGTCTCACCCTAGGTGACCTGTCTCACCCAGGGAGACCCGTCTCACCCTAGGTGACCTGTCTCACCCAGGGAGACCCGTCTCACCCTGGGAGACCCGTCTCACCCTGGGAGACCCGTCTCACCCTGGGTGATTGTTGACATTTAACACGTTACGTAGGGGTGTGTGCGAGACGGTCCAATCAACGTGTTGCTTGTCCAGTAAACATCTCGTCCACCAAACAAATGCAGCTGCTGATGATTGGTCAGTGTGACATTTGTTCCTGTTTGTCATTAGCCAATGAGGGTTCGAGATGCCATCTACTTGTATAGCTGGAGTACTGACTGTGACTCAGTCTTCAGCTGAGCTTCACAGTTACATCAAGTCCTTCCAGTGAACACAGGTTCTCTTTCACCATAATTGTAAGACTCTTCATTTTCTATACTATCACAAAGATTTTTAGTTCTTTATTAAGTTATTTATCAAATCCAACTGATCTGTATTTGATTTCTTGTATGATTTCTATCTTAATGACATACGACCTACTGGACTTTACGTACATTAACCAGCTGCCTTATAATGTGCGAGTCTGTGCATTTAGTTGTCCATATATTCGTAATTTTTGGTTCGTTCGTGATTTATTCTTAACGTTCGCCTAAATTTTTAAACTAGTTTTTGATAAATAATGCCATATCAACTTATTCCTGAAAAAATTGCACTTCTTAGTTCAGCGAATATTGAATGCAATTAAAATCCAATTTGAGACTAATTCTTAAAACTCTGCTGGTGGTATACTGAAGGAAGTAACTAGAAGTGAGGGAGGTCATGAGAGACACGGCAGTAACTAGAAGTGACGGAGGTCATGAGAGCCACGGCAGTAACTAGAAGTGACGGAGGTCATGAGAGCCACGGCAGTAACTAGAAGTGAGGAAGGTCATGAGAGCCACGGCAGTAACTAGAAGTGAGGAAGGTTATGAGAGCCACGGCAGTAACTAGAAGTGAGGAAGGTCATGAGAGCCACGGCAGTAACTAGAAGTGAGGAAGGTCATGAGAGCCACGGCAGTAACTAGAAGTGAGGAAAGTCATGAGAGCCACGGCAGTAACTAGAAGTGAGGAAGGTCATGAGAGCCACGGCAGTAACTAGAAGTGAGGAAAGTCATGAGAGCCACGGCAGTAACTAGAAGTGAGGAAGGTCATGAGAGCCACGGCAGTAACTAGAAGTGAGGAAGGTCATGAGAGCCACGGCAGTAACTAGAAGGGAGGAAGGTCATGAGAGCCACGGCAGTAACTAGAAGTGAGGGAGGTCATGAGTGCCACGACAGTAACTAGAAGGGAGGAAGGTCATGAGAGCCACGGCAGTAACTAGAAGTGAGGAAGGTCATGAGAGCCACGGCAGTAACTAGAAGTGAGGAAAGTCATGAGAGCCACGGCAGTAACTAGAAGTGAGGAAGGTCATGAGAGCCACGGCAGTAACTAGAAGTGAGGAAGGTCATGAGAGCCACGGCAGTAACTAGAAGTGAGGAAGGTCATGAGAGCCACGGCAGTAACTAGAAGGGAGGAAGGTCATGAGAGCCACGGCAGTAACTAGAAGTGAGGAAGGTCATGAGAGCCACGGCAGTAACTAGAAGTGAGGAAGGTCATGAGAGCCACGGCAGTAACTAGAAGGGAGGAAGGTCATGAGAGCCACGGCAGTAACTAGAAGTGAGGGAGGTCATGAGTGCCACGACAGTAACTAGAAGGGAGGAAAGTCATGAGAGCCACGGCAGTAACTAGAAGTGAGGGAGGTCATGAGAGCCACGGCAGTAACTAGAAGTGAGGAAAGTCATGAGAGCCACGGCAGTAACTAGAAGTGAGGAAGGTCATGAGAGCCACGGCAGTAACTAGAAGTGAGGAAGGTCATGAGAGCCACGGCAGTAACTAGAAGTGAGGAAAGTCATGAGAGCCACGGCAGTAACTAGAAGTGAGGGAGGTCATGAGAGCCACGGCAGTAACTAGAAGTGATGGAGGTCATGAGAGCCACGGCAGTAACTAGAAGTGAGGGAGGTCATGAGAGCCACGGCAGTAACTAGAAGGGAGCAAGGTCATGAGAGCCACGGCAGTAACTAGAAGTGAGGAAGGTCATGAGAGCCACGGCAGTAACTAGAAGTGAGGAAGGTCATGAGAGCCACGGCAGTAACTAGAAGTGAGGAAAGTCATGAGAGCCACGGCAGTAACTAGAAGTGAGGGAGGTCATGAGAGCCACGGCAGTAACTAGAAGTGAGGAAAGTCATGAGAGCCACGGCAGTAACTAGAAGTGAGGAAGGTCATGAGAGCCACGGCAGTAACTAGAAGTGAGGAAGGTCATGAGAGCCACGGCAGTAACTAGAAGTGAGGAAAGTCATGAGAGCCACGGCAGTAACTAGAAGTGAGGGAGGGTGCTTGTTTTATTTACAAAAGTTGAATACATCCGCAATGTGATGATATATGCTATGGGACAGTTACTGAGTAGTGAGAAAAAAACATTTCTTTGTCATTTAGTTTAACACAGTCTGTGTTATTTACATAATGTTGAATGAGTCAGCCTGTGATGGACTTCAGTCGAGTAATGATGACGTGAAGTGTTCCATTAATGGTCACCAGCTGGAGCAGCTTCGAAGGTTCCTTACTTGGGAACTACCATCCATCAAGACTGTTAGTCCCATACACAAGAGAAAATCATATTTTTATGAAGATACTTACAGTATCACAGAGAGGGACACCAATAATTGTGAATAGAAGGGAGAGGAAGAGGGAGAAAGGGAGAGAGAGAGAGAGAAACTGAAAAAGACGGGAGATTGGGATTGAAATTTAGGTAAGAAAAAGTATGTGATGAATGGTTTGAAAAACCGACAAGTTGAAGATTGAGACACTTATGCAACATATGGGAATCTTTATTCAGGAAAAGTTTCGCCACTGTGTGGCGAAACGTTTCCTGAATAAAGATTCCCATATGTTGCATAAGTGTCTCAATCTTCAAGAAAAAGTATATCAGTAAACATAAACAATAATACAACATTTAAAATTCAGTTAGTGCCTATTAATACATAGTTGCAGCAGCAACAACAGACTTGATTGTCATGAATGTAACTTGAAGCAACATATACTGAATGTAACTTGAAGCAACACATACTGAATGTAACTTGAAGCAACACATACTGAATGTAACTTGAAGCAACACATACTGAATGTAACTTGAAGCAACACACACTGAATGTAACTTGAAGCAACACACACTGAATGTAACTTGAAGCAACACGCACTGAATGCAACTTGAAGCAACACACACTGAATGTAACTTGAAGCAACACACACTGAATGCAACTTGAAGCAACACACACTGAATGCAACTTGAAGCAACACACACTGAATGCAACTTGAAGCAACACACACTGAATGTAACTTGAAGCAACACACACTGAATGTAACTTGAAGCAACACGCACTGAATGCAACTTGAAGCAACACACACTGAATGCAACTTGAAGCAACACACACTGAATGTAACTTGAAGCAACACACACTGAATGTAACTTGAAGCAACACGCACTGAATGCAACTTGAAGCAACACACACTGAATGTAACTTGAAGCAACACACACTGAATGCAACTTGAAGCAACACACACTGAATGTAACTTGAAGCAACACACACTGAATGCAACTTGAAGCAACACACACTGAATGCAACTTGAAGCAACACACACTGAATGCAACTTGAAGCAACACACACTGAATGTAACTTGAAGCAACACACACTGAATGCAACTTGAAGCAACACACACTGAACGTAACTTGTTCCAAGGTAAGTTGGGCCGGGTTAAGCTGCATTACATTAGGTTAATTTATCAGAGAAGACTGTTGGGCTAGTATGGTGAAGGAGGAATAATTAAACAAGATATTTAGTGAGTGACGTACACTGCACCAATGTCAACATTGACTTACACTGCACGACTGTCAACATTGACTTAAACTGCACGACTGTCCACACTGACTTACACTGAACGGCTATCTACATTGACTTACTCTGCACGACTGTCTACACTGACACTGCACGACAATCTACACTGATTTACACTGCACTGGTTAGAGCACTGCGTATCTTGTCCCAAGGTTCGTAGGTTCGAGTCTATTCCTCCATATTGTCCAGCACTGCCAGACTCGCTCAATCTATCTGGCACTTGTTACAGTGGCAGTGCTAACAGTATTATAATTACTAATGTCACAGACACAGACCCATAGAGAGACTACCCAGTGATTTCCTTAGTGATTCTCTGCATCACAGCACCAATATTTCACTACACAAACTGACTGAAGCTGTGGAAGATAACCAAGACTCCAAGCAGTTGACTATTAGTAAATGTAATGGTCTTCTAGGACTGCCCTACAAACGTCTCTGGAAGCATACTTTGAATACTTTCCTTGTTAAATATTTTGAATCACCACCTTTAAGGGATATCAGTATTAAGTGTATATTTTTCTGTTGTACACTCGATCCTGTTGAGTGTATGATTGACTCAGTTTGTCCTACTGTTGTGCCATCTGCCTCACCTGTAGTAATTTCCTGTTTGTCCCCCATTTTTTGGTTCTGCTTGTGTCTCTTTTCGTCTAAAAATGAATGCACATACCAGAGCAACTGTTAAAATGGCTATAATTAAAGAACCTTCAAATAATTAATTTCATGGAATATCTAGAGTGCTACGAAAACACAATACGATCTCCTGTTCTATGTTACGACCAACGAAGTAGACGTCTTGTGTCTAAGGAATTATTCACTCTTAACACTAAGAACAAAATTCCTCCAAAACTGTGTCAGGATTTGTTGTTTCCCAAATTTTCGAAATATTGGCATCGAGGTGCTGACCTACATCCAAAGTGGTCTGGCTTCCAAACATATCAGAGACTTTAAAAGTGATGTCATCTACTATCACATCTTTCTACTTACCACAAGTGAAGCACTCAAGCTTTGTAATGTGAGTAGATGTCTCAAAAATGAGGATATCCTTCCAAGAGTCACAGCGAGCTCTGGAATTATCATAACGGGGGTTGTTAATGCAATTCATAAGGATTTAGAAGACACCAAAACTAACACAAATACAAAAATGTTTGTTTGATTCCTGTGTCATAGGTCACTGACTCGTTCACACTGATGCTTTTGGATCTATTGTGTATGAAGTAGTTAGCGATTTATTATTCATTCTAAGGACATAATAAAAGATTTAAAGTCACTGCCACATCTTTGGAAGCCTCCAGTTTCATTTCCAACATTAAATATGCACTTGGTATGAAACAGTAACCTTTACCTCAGTGAATACTTTAAATGAAGGCTTTGATACTGGGGTGACGAACAATCACAACACCTGGATTATATGAACTAGCTTCACTTCTACTAAGAAGGAACTGTGAAGTGTACCACTGATTCCACTGATTCACTGGTAGGCGGAATTCCGGCTACCAGTGACTATGCCCTCGTCTGCTACCTGTCCCATTCCACCTGACGCCAGTATATAAGAGCCAGCCTCCTTGCCTGAGCTCCAGAATCTTCACGACTACGGTGCTCTTCACACCAGCTCCAAGGCTGAGAGACTGATCACCTCATCTTTTGTATATAGTTCAACTGTCTTCAAATTTTGTCCTAGAATCTGTTTCGATAAAGCCACTGGATGGCGGAACGTCTACAACAAGATACCCAGATGTTGCACATGTGTCTAAATTTTCGTCGTGTCGGTATTGTATACCTTTCTTGCACAGATTAATTTTTGTCATCCAGCTCTGCTGTTGCATCCCAGCTGTATTACGCGACGGGCTGGAGTTTTGAGACTCTATGACCGCGGGTTTAATCCCGGCCGGGGGTATGGTTTGTTTGCAATCGTGTCATTACGATTTCTTAAGTCAAGTCAAGTCGTATTATGGAGGCTTGAACTACACCTCACAATCTAAGTGAGACCTTTCTAATGCTATACAGAACTAAAAAATATTTTCTGAGGTTGTGTTAACTCTGTGATACAAACCCAAGTAATCGGGTAGAGTTTTAACGGCTGTCCTGTCTTCACAGTTCTGTTTTCCTCATTTTTGGGTTATTTTCATTAAGGAAGATTACGACTTTTGTGACTAGAATTACATCGCTTAGTGTTTCCATATATTGTATCTCTATAGAAGATGACGTGTGACCAGTCCTCATTCAGGTTAGATTCGGTTCGTGAAAAACTTCTGTTGTCTATCAGTGAGTCAGGTTTCATTATGAAAATCAGTGTGCAGTAAGTTTCGCTAAATGTCTTTCGTGTGAGAATTTATCAACAAAAGTATCAAATATATCAGCGAATACCAGTGTTCAACAAAGCTGTGTAACTCTCGCGCAGGGACATGGAGCGTCGGAAAAGACTCCATCCAACAACTGTGAGGGAACGTGTGAGACTGGTGTGGATGTGGGTAGAGGGAGTACCACTGCGCATCATAGCCCAAGAGACGGGTACCAGCATCACAACTGTCTGCCGATGGATTAGGCGCTGGCAACGGGAGGGAAATGTCAACACCAGACACCGTAAAGGAAGACCACGACTAAATCACACACACGATACATTTTACCCACAAACAGTGAATGTTCGTGTCCCAGCAACAACTGTTGATTCTGGATATCATCTGAAAGATTTTCTATAAGAATGTTTTCACATTACTTCAGTCGTCTCTCTACAGTATAAGACTCAAATGTTCAGCTATTAATAATTAGACACACTAAGGGTTACTGTAATGTAAAATTTAATGAGGAAAAAAATTTCTGATTTCTGCTTGGAAATAAAATGTTAATTGTTACAAGCAAGATTATTTGTGGTTGACAGACACACAGACAGCTGTTGGAAACTTAAAGCTTGAGGGACTTTATTATATTGCTGGTCAACATGACTTAAGAAATCGTAATGACACGATTGCAAACAAACCATACGGGCGACGGGCTGGAGTTTTGAGACTCTATGACCGCGGGTTCAATCCCGGCCGGGGGTATGGTTTATATTGCTGGTGTTTGAACGCTGTCTACTATAACAAGAAAGTGTCGACAAGCCAGTAGTGACGTATAACAGTTAATATCTTCAATTACTCTCAAGGGAAAAATAAATTCCATTGTGATATACCAAGTTATAATGAATAACATTTCTGATGATGTAAATAAACTCTGGAACTATTAAAGAGAGATGAACCTTTAAGAGTGTGGCATATATACTACACGATCAAGAAGTTGCAATATTTGAATAATGAAACAAATATAGTTAACCAGCGACTCATAAGAGTATTAATATATATTTCCAGTTTGTTTAAGAAATTATCTAACAATAATTGGTAATAATTAATTAATAAAATTATTAGGTGAACTTTTGACTGTATCAGAACTGAATTAAATCGAGATCAATAAAAAACATGTGTAATAATTTTCTTTGTTTAAATATCCTCTATATTTGTAATGCTGGTATTTATATGAAACTAAAAACAGTGGAACACTACAGTTGACCTCCGGGTCTCTGTTAGGAAGGTACTACACGCTTCAGGAGGCCTACTAGCCCACTAGAGGCAGAGCCTATTAACACCAAACTTTACGTAGGCCAACTGGTAAATCACAGGCAGGAACTACTCACACCCATCATTACAGTGAATCTAGTGACCAATAGTGACTGGAACTGCTCACATCCATCGCTAGAGTGAGTCGAGTGACCAATAGTAACTGGTACTACTCAGACCATCACTACAGTGAGTCTAGTGAACCATAGTGACTGATACTACTCACACCATCACTATAGTGGATCTAGTGACCCATAGTGACTGGTACTACTCACACCATCACTACAGTGAGTCTAGTGAACCATAGTGACTGGTACTACTCACACCATCACTACAGTGGGTCTAGTGACCCATAGTGACTGGTACTACTCTCACCATCACTAGAGTGGGTCTATTGACCCATAGTGACTGGTACTACTCACACCATCACTACAGTGAGTCTAGTGACCTATAGTGACTGGTATCTCGGAGAGGTGTCACAAACAGAATTGTCGTCTGGTTTAGAGGCGTTGTCTGAAGCAGTTCCAACATAACTCTACCCCTGTAAACGTCTCTTCCTCCTTGAGCTTTGCATAGACTCAAATTTTGTCTAACTAACGGTTCCGTCGGTAAGACTGAACCTTTTTCTCGCTACTCCAGGCATCAGTGAAAGACAGAGTCATGTCTGTGAGTAGAGCTTCTGATAGTTACAGAGGTGGTGAATTTCTTTGCCATTTAATCGGATCTGATAGTGTTTTTGGAGTGTTACAGTAGTCTTGATTTGAATTGTTCCAGATTTATATTCAGTAAGATTGGAGTGCTCCTATTAGGACACTATTGCAAGTCTCGGTTCTGTGTGCGTCTACTCAGACAAGTCTGTCAAGAACAGTTTCTCTAAATATATATATCTATGTAAATAAGATTAATTAAGTATAGTGACTATAGAAAAGTCACTTTAACTAAATGTTCCAAAATTGTAACTTAAACTTATGGCCATTGTTATTCTGAAGAACTTTGTTGTATCTTCAACAAAGGAGAAAGTAATTGTTACTTCTTTTAAAACGATTTAATATTAATGACATTAAATTACCAGTTTTGTCAGATAATTATCTTTTGATTATGCTTTACCAGAAACCTAGTAAATAATCTTTTGTACTACAGACTGTCAGAGTTGTTAATAATCCAACTCATTGTTACAAAAGAGATTTTGACAGGTTATGCATGTAAAAAATTTATCCCAAACTCCTAGGATTTCTCCACCTTCTTTGCTAGTATACTTAGCGAGACACATGAATTCTCTTTTTGTAACAGTGAACCATAGTGACTGGTATTACTCACACCATCACTACAGTGAGTCTAGTGAACCATAGTGACTGATACTACTCACACCATCATTACAGTGAGTCTAGTGAACCATAATGACTGATACTACTCACACCATCACTACAGTGAGTCTAGTGAACCATAGTGACTGATACTACTCACACCATCACTACAGTGAGTCTAGTGAACCATAGTGACTGATACTACTCACACCATCACTACAGTGAGTCTAGTGAACCATAGTGACTGGTACTACTCACACCATCACTACAGTGAGTCTAGTGAACCATAGTGACTGGTACTACTCACACCATCACTACAGTGAGTCTAGTGAACCATAGTGACTGGTACTACTCACACCATCACTACAGTGAGTCTAGTGAACCATAGTGACTGGTACTACTCACACCATCACTACAGTGAGTCTAGTGAACCATAGTGGCTGGTACTACTCACACCATCACTACAGTGAGTCTAGTGAACCATAGTGACTGGTACTACTCACACCATCACTACAGTGAGTCTAGTGAACCATAGTGACTGGTACTACTCACACCATCACTACAGTGAGTCTAGTGAACCATAGTGACTGGTACTACTCACACCATCACTACAGTGAGTCTAGTGAACCATAGTGACTGGTACTACTCACACCATCACTACAGTGAGTCTAGTGAACCGTAGTGACTGGTACTACTCACACCATCACTACAGTGAGTCTAGTGAACCACAGTGACTGGTACTACTCACACCATCACTACAGTGAGTCTAGTGAACCACAGTGACTGGTACTACTCACACCATCACTACAGTGAGTCTAGTGAACCATAGTGACTGATACTACTCACACCATCACTACAGTGAGTCTAGTGAACCATAGTGACTGGTACTACTCACACCATCACTACAGTGAGTCTAGTGAATCATAGTGACTGGCACTTCTCACACCATCACTACAGTGAGTCTAGTGAACCATAGTGACTGATACTACTCACACTATCACGACAGTGAGTCTAGTGAACTATAGTGACTGGTACTACTCACACCATCACTACAGTGAGTCTAGTGAACCATAGTGACTGGTACTACTCACACTATCACTACAATGAGTCTAGTGAACCATAGTGACTGGTACTACTCACACCATCACTACAGTGAGTCTAGTGAACCATAGTGACTGGTACTACTCACCCCATCACTACAGTGAGTCTAGTGAACCACAGTGACTGGTACTACTCACACCATCACTACAGTGAGTCTAGTGAACCACAGTGACTGGTACTACTCACACCATCACTACAGTGAGTCTAGTGAACCATAGTGACTGATACTACTCACACCATCACTACAGTGAGTCTAGTGAACCATAGTGACTGGTACTACTTACACCATCACTACAGTGAGTCTAGTGAACCATAGTGACTGGTACTACTCACACCATCACTACAGTGAGTCTAGTGAACCATAGTGACTGGCACTTCTCACACCATCACTACAGTGAGTCTAGCGAACCATAGTGACTGATACTACTCACACCATCACTACAGTGAGTCTAGTGAACCATAGTGACTGGCACTACTCACACCATCACTACAGTGAGTCTAGTGAACCATAGTGACTGGTACTACTCACACCATCACTACAGTGAGTCTAGTGAACCATAGTGACTGATACTACTCACACCATCACTACAGTGAGTCTAGTGAACCATAGTGACTGGCACTACTCACACCATCACTACAGTGAGTCTAGTGAACCATAGTGACTGGCACTACTCACACCATCACTACAGTGAGTCTAGTGAACCATAGTGACTGGCACTTCTCACACCATCACTACAGTGAGTCTAGCGAACCATAGTGACTGATACTACTCACACCATCACTACAGTGAGTCTAGTGAACCATAGTGACTGGTACTACTCACACCATCACTACAGTGAGTCTAGTGAACCATAGTGACTGGTACTACTCACACCATTACTACAGTGAGTCTAGTGAACCATAGTGACTGGCACTACTCACACCATCACTTCAGTGAGTCTAGTGAACCATAGTGACTGATACTACTCACACCATCACTACAGTGAGTCTAGTGAACCATAGTGACTGGCACTACTCACACCATCACTACAGTGAGTCTAGTGAACCATAGTGACTGGTACTACTCACACCATCACTACAGTGAGTCTAGTGAACCATAGTGACTGATACTACTCACACCATCACTACAGTGAGTCTAGTGAACCATAGTGACTGGCACTACTCACACCATCACTACAGTGAGTCTAGTGAACCATAGTGACTGGCACTACTCACACCATCACTACAGTGAGTCTAGTGAACCATAGTGACTGGCACTACTCACTCCCACTACTAGAACATAAGAACATATGGAAGATGGAGTACTGTAGAAAGTCTACTGGCCAAGCTAGGCAAGTCCAAGTCACACCCGATCAAGAAGGATAGAGCATTACTCAAGGCCTACTGGCCCAAGGTAGTCATTTTCAACTCGCACCCACCCATACCCAATCATGTATTCGTCTAACTTGTTTTTAAAACTACTCAACGTTTTAGCATTCAGTGACGTTACTCGGGAGTTTGTTCCACTCATGCACAAATCTATTACATAACTAGTGTTTTCCTATATCCTTTCTATATCTAAATATTTCCAACTTGAACGCACAGCTGCGAGTTCTATATTGGTTAGATATATTTAGCATAATATTTACATCCCTTTTATTTATTCTTGATCTCCATTTGTACACTTCAGTTATAATCCCCCTAATTTTACGCCTTTCTAGAGAGTGCAGATTCAGGACCTCAGTCTATCCTAGTAGATTATGTGACTGTGAAGCACGTAATAATCTAAATGAAGCCTATCTAACGATTTAAAGAATAACCTGAGGACTCCTGTTATTGATACTTCTTGAAAAACTAAGAATTCTTTTCGTATTATTGCGATCACTTACCCACTGTTAGATACTCTGCATTTGTTTATATTAAATTGCATTTGCCACTCCTCCGAGCACTGCATAGGTCTATTCAGATCTTCCTGTAACGCTCTAGTGTCCTCGTCAGAATTAATTCGACAGCCTATTTTGGTGAGGTCGGCAAACTTGCTTATTTCGCTATTTATTCCTTCATCTATGTCTTTTATGTATATTGTGAAGAACAAAGGGCCAAGCACTGACCCCTGAGGAACACCGCTTGTAACGCGTCCCCACTCTTATTTCTCACCTTTCATGCACACTTTCTGTGCATAAAAGGTCCGTCTATCCAGGCGTCCATCCAGGAAAAAAATTTCACCTATTCCGTTCGCCTCTACTTTCCTCAACAACCTCCGATGTGGAACTCTTTCAAAAGCCTTACTGGAGTTCATATACACAATATCATATTCGTTGGTGTAGAAAACACGTGAGAAAGCACTAGTATATATTTCTCAGAAAATGTTTCAATCCTGGAACCTTGATCATTTCTAACACACTCAAGATAAAAAGGCAGTGTATATATAGGCGGAGAGTGAAGTATAAGTGACACATGGTGACTTTGAGGGATCACGTGTTTCTTGTGGTGGTGTTAGGTAGGTGGTGATTTACCTGATTCAGTATCATGTATGCTAATGTTTTTGTATTATGTGTTCTATGGTGTCGGTGACGGCTATTAGCGAGGCTTCTATGCATCGTCGGCGTCAAAGATCGTGTTCGGTGAGGGCAAGTTGTGCCTCATTCCCATTCATCAAATGTCCCATGGAGTCCCTGTGGGGACACACGCGTACCTTAAGTCATCCTTGTTGCTGGCATTTTATGTTCGTTCAGGCGGAGTGAAAGGTTTCTGACTGTATTCCCTACATATTTCCTGGGACAGTATCCTCAGTGGTGGTGACGACGGCCACTGTGGAAGTTAGAGGTGTGGAGCTACGTTTCATTGATGTTTTTATGGTGGAAACATTTATGTCGCTCTTAGTAAGAACCTGGTGAGTATTCCTGGCAACATCACCACACTGGTGCACTGTGAACCGCTCAGAGGACTGCTTGACGAGTCTGCAGTGCGAGGAAAAGGTTCATTAAATAAGAGTGAAAAACTGAATGAGTGGTGGAGGAAGTATGACTGTTCAGAAAGGGGGTATGTAAGCAGTTACCTTTACCCTCACCCCCCCCCCCTTCTCTACCGGGTGGGAGTCAACATGGGACCCTTGCTGACGGAGGAGCATCACTTGGCTTCCTGCTCTCACCAAGTCTCCTTGCTGCATGATTCAGGTCGCCCGACAGAGGCGGGATGAGAAGAGCAGCACAATCTGATGATATTCGGAAACTTGAGATTTCACTGTCTTAGGAACTTTGCTCTTCCTTCACTGTGGTTTGGATCTACACTTCTCCGTCATTACGAGAACTCTGCTGATCTACCACTCTGTACAGGTCAACGATCTCTTCAAAGCCATCATCTTGAAAACTCTGCTTTTTCTATTCCACCAGGACAAATCTGCTATTTCTACAACATTAGAATGTTGACGAACTTGGCTTGTCCCTTTTACCTCTTTTGCCGATCTCCAGTTGTCTACCACTTCCGGCAGCCAACTTCGTTAATTGAGCTGATGGCTGTGCACTTTCATAGGCGTTGTTACCTTCTGGTGCTGGACTTCACAATAGTCACCAACCACCTGTGACCTCACTACACTATCTCTAACTTCCTGTTACACTCCAGCTATTCCTGTGCCTTGCCATACCAACGGTAGATTCAGAAGAATATCATTCTGTACATATTAGGCTTCCTCCATTTATTTTTTTATATTTTTTCCATCAATTGCTTCAGTTAGGACGAGTTCATATTTGATTGTTTTATATTTTGAGAGATTTACTAATATTTAATAAAAAGTAGTTTATCTTATTTTGTTAAAATTTATTTTTCTGTTTTCTTTTTATAAGGAAGAGGATGGGGTTCCTTCAAATGCTCTTTGAGGGTCTGAAGGGCCCTGACTCCTTCATAACAATCCCGAATGAAGGAAGACGGAAACTGAAGATGTATGAAGGCTTTGTTTTATGTAGATGCATTCCCCTTCAAGGAAACAAGAGCTGGAGATGCCTGGAGTTTACCTGGAGAAGAGCTTTCAAGAAGAGCTTTCAAGAAGCCAATGAGAATAGGAGTTTATAAGATCCTTCTTATTGGTTGGTTTCCTTTACACTTTGAAGAAAAGTTTTCCACTTTCGGGAAACCTGCCCAGGAGGACGTCGAGGAAAAGAAGTTTGCCATCTTTTTAGAGTTCAAGTGAAAACTTTATTTATGGCTCGATAGCACTGATCTTTTGAGAAGGGCCTGGATACTGAATCATCTCGGATAGAAAATCAATATATCGTCAATATATCTTAGCCAGGAATCGGAGTTGGGAATGAGGGTGCTTAATTTCCCGGTCTCTAGATACTCAATGAAGAGGTTGGAAAGCGCAGCACCCAGCAGGCTGCCCATTACCATCCCAAAACTTTGTTTGTAGCAGTTGTCCTGATACTTGAAGAGGTTAAAATTAACAGAGATCCACTAGACCAGTGGATCTTAACCTGCGTTCGGTGAGTCAGTCTCAGGGGTTCGTCGGAGATCACACACACACACACACACACACACACACACACACACACACACACACACACAGTACTCACCTAATTGTACTCACCTAATTGTAGTTGCAGGGGACGAGACTCAGCTCCTGGCCCCGCCTCTTCACTGAACGCTACTAGGTCCTCTCTCTCCCTGCTCCATTAGCTTTATAATACCTCATCTTAAAGCTATGTATGGTTCCTGCCTCCACTACATCACTTGCCAGACTGTTCCACTTCCTGACCACTCTATTACCTGGAGTTTACCTGGAGACAGTTCCGGGGGTCAACGCCCCCGCGGCCCGGTCTGTGACCAGGCCTCCTGGTAGATCAGAGCCTGATCAACCAGGATGTTGCTGCTGGCTGCACGCAAACCAACGTACGAGCCACAGCCCGGCTGATCAGGAACTGACTTTAGGTGCTTGTCCAGTGCCAGCTTGAAGACTGCCAGGGGTCTGTTGGTAATCCCCCTATGACTGAAGAAATACTTCCTAACATCCCTATGACTCGCCTGAGTCTTCAACTTCCAAGAGTGACCCCTTGTTTCTGTGTCCCCTCTCTGGAACCTCTTCTCTCTGTCCACCTTGTCTATTCGACGCAGTATTTTGTATGTCGTTATCATGTCTCCTCTGTGTGTGTGTGTGTGTGTGTGTGTGTGTGTGTTCGTGTGTGTGTGTTCGTGAGTGTGTGTGTTCGTGTGTGTTTGTGTGTGTGTGTGTGTGTGTGTGTGTGTGGTTGTGTGTGTGTGTGTGTGGTGTGTGGTTGTGTGTTTTTTCGTGTGTGTGTGTGTACTCACCTAGTTGTACTCACCTAGTTGAGGTTGCGGGGGTCGAGTCCGAGCTCCTGGCCCCGCCTCTTCACTGATCGCTACTAGGTCACTCTCCCTGAGCCGTGAGCTTTATCATACCTCTGCTTAAAGCTATGTATGGATCCTGCCTCCACTACATCACTTCCCAAACTATTCCACTTACTGACTACTCTGTGGCTGAAGAAATACTTCCTAACATCCCTGTGATTCATCTGTGTCTTCAGCTTCCAACTGTGTCCCCTTGTTACTGTGTCCAATCTCTGGAACATCCTGTCTTTGTCCACCTTGTCAATTCCTCTCAGTATTTTGTATGTCGTTATCATGTCCCCCCTATCTCTCCTGTCCTCCAGTGTCGTCAGGTTGATTTCCCTTAACATCTCCTAGTAGGACATACCTCTTAGCTCTGGGACTAGTCTTGTTGCAAACCATTGCACTTTCTCTAGTTTCTTCACGTGCTTGGCTAGGTGTGGGTTCCAAACTGGTGCCGCATACTCCAATATGGGCCTAACGTACACAGTGTACAGGGTCCTGAATGATTCCTTATTAAGATGTCGGAATGCTGTTCTGAGGTTTGCTAGGCGCCCATATGCTGCAGCAGTTATTTGGTTGATGTGCGCTTCAGGAGATGTGCCTGGTGTTATACTCACCCCAAGATCTTTTTCCTTGAGTGAGGTTTGTAGTCTCTGACCCCCTAGACTGTACTCCGTCTGCGGTCTTCTTTGCCCTTCGTGTGTGTGTGTTTGTGTGTGTGTGTGTGTGTGTGTGTGTGTGTGTGTGTGTGTGTGTGTGTGTGTGTGTGTGTGTGTGTGTGTGTCCGTTCCGTTCACTCAACTAGTATGATTCGTGACTAGTATGATTCGTGAAGACGTGTCTCGAATCGGAGACATTTCTGCACCCGGGGAACTGAAGCAAGTAATTGCCATGCAGTTAGATAAGCTCGCAAAGTCTCTCGACGGATACTCTTCCACCAGAGAGCCATATCCAGCATGGGTGAGACAGCCGTTCACGTTCAGTGTTGCCACAGCAGATGTCAATGATGAATACCTCGATGAAATCATTGAACGCCAGTAGAGTCAGGTTCAACAGCAACTCTTCAGAACAACAACGCTCTCAACGTTTTGATGTCATCAAATCGTAGCGTTACCCTCTTATTGCTAAGAAAGCCCTTGAGATACTCACGCCGTTTGTTACAACGTATGTTTGCGAGCAATCCTTTTCCAGGATGGTAGACATCAACACGAAGGAAAGGAACAGACGTTATTGCGAAAATGATATGAGAGTGACACTTGCCAAGGTGAAGCTGCGCGTTTCTGAACTTGTCTCAGAAAGGCAACAGCAAAAGTCACATTGATTTGCAGTTTGGTTAAAATCATTTGTTGAAGAAATCATATTTCATTTTTCCAATTAAGAAGGTTCGGTGATTGCACGGATGAAACCTGCGAGGTTCAGTACCTCCAGCAAGATTAAGAACCACTGCACTAGACGATGAAATTCAGAAGAGGTAATGGGAGGTTGTGGTTATCGGTGAGCCTCCGTCTCAGAATATTTGTTTGCTCTAATATATCTGTTTGTGACTTGATAATGCCAACTTTGTGGGCGAAACGTAGTCAATAAAGGATCGCATTATACTGCGTTTTTATTCATTGTTCCATTTAAAACAATCTTCAACATTCTGTAATAAAGTCATAGATAAATCATCTAATTTTCTGACTTTCTGCATGTGAAACAATCATCAACATTTTATTATCACAGAATTCAAAACAATCATCATTGTTTCTTGCTCTCTACATTAAAAACAATTATCAACTTCGTCGAAGGAAATCATGCTTTTGTTTTTGACGTTCAGGTCTGAGAGAGGTCATCCGGGTGTATGAGTTGGGTCTAGAAGTACTGAGAAGCATTTGGCAGGATGGCCAGATAATGTGTGTGGTGAACTTCCTATGCTTATGTGTCTTAGGAAGGCCATCAAGACGTACTGATTTTGGTTGACCTGGTAAAATTTAAAGTATTTCCTCGCTTAGTTCTCATTTCCATAAAATGTTACGGGCATTTTGGTGCTCTGAAGTAACAGTGAGTCTGAAGAGTCTGGTATGTGATGACATCAGTGAAGAGGTTTTAAGTTTATAATTGTTGTCGACAGTGTTAAGTAACACCACACCTCCTTCTTAGTCAGAGGTGGTAATGATAATATCATCGTTGTTAGCTACTCCCCTGAGTGCATGGATGTATCTTCTGGGAATGACCGGTCATAAAGGCTCAGTAACCGCAGCAGTGGTAATTCATTCTACGAAACCTTTATGAAACTCGGAGTTCCCAAAAGACTGGTTCTTGGTTACCATGTCCAGGAGATGATGTTTCTATGTGATGCCAGTACTAAACTTGAGTCCCAGGCTGAAGGCTTCTTTCTCGATGACAGTTAGAGTGTAAGAAGATAAGTTATTTATGATTTCTGGGTGTCCCATTTCGCTTCAGTTGCTGTTTGAGCACAGGTCTTGTAGTTTTTGTGATAGCTTCAGTGTTCGTTAGCGGTTGTAGTTTGGGTGAGTATATATATTCTGCTGTTCATCAGTCAGGAGTGGGAAGTGAAGCACGAATCTGAGCAGCACGTTATGAGGCCTCGTTCTGAGAATACCGCATTTCATCGGCACGTAAACAACAGGAGAGGGTATCAAGATGTGGTGAATTGAGGAGGAGAGGACCTGGGTACCACCATGTCCAACCTTTTCACTTCAATTTCCATCTTTCTTCATCCGGAATTGCAGACTCAAATCACAAGCTATTTTCAATAAATCTCCCATGGAACAGCCCTATAAACACTTCATAGTGCTCCCATGTGATGTTGCCAAGAATACTCGCCTAGTACTTGCTAAGAATAACATAAATATTTCAACATTAACACATCAATTATCAAAGCCCTCACTATAAAACGCAGCCCCACACCTCTAACTTCCACAGCAGGTATCATCATCATCCCGTGAGGATCCTTACTTGACACTACGCAAGTTTGTACTGATGTGTTGAAAATACCAGCTAAAAGTTTGCTAAGTTCCTCCTTACATTCCTTTATAATCCTTGAGAACAGTCTATTAAGTTCAGGGGATTTATTAGGTTTTAATGTGTCTATTAGTCTTAGAACTATTGTATTACTGACTTTGTGCATATTTTCGTCCTGAGCTATATAATTTATTTCTGGAAATTCTGTAATATCTTCCTGAGTTAAACTGAGAGGAAGTGTTTAAACTTCTACACATTTTTTATCATTTTCAATGAGCTGGCCCAAGTAGCTTTTGAGTAGGCCTATCTTGTCCTTAATCTTAAAAGAAACCTTTTTGGATTAATTCCTTATGACTTCAATCTCAATCTCTTTTCGCTTTTCTTATTCTTATACATTTTTATTTTAATTTAAATAAATTGATTTCTTAAGTTCCCATCTCCACTTTTGATTCGCCTGTAAATGCGCCTCTTATGACCTATGAGATATTTTTATCCATTGTTTATCCATTAAGTAGTCTGGGCAGCTAGAACTATGCTTTAAAAAATGTCACATTAGCAGCGATCACCACCTACCTGACCCACATGATGAGGCTGGGTCAGGCTATACTAGTTCAACCCACCCAGGTAATTTCTCAGTTCCATGAAATCGGTCAGGGACATTCACTTAAGGTAATTCCATGATACATTGAAATTTAAATCAAAATTATTAATTAGTGATTCCTTTCTGGCAAGAACAAAGTCGAGCAAGTTATATTCTCTAGTTGGTTCTATCACAAACTGTTTTAAAAATCCATCTTGGATCGTATCAAAAACGTCGCTAGACTTAAGACTTCCTGTTAAATTTCTCCAATCAATTTGCGTAAAGTTAAAATCTCCCATTACCACAACATTTTCATATCTAGATGTCTTATAAATTTCGTCCCATAGAAATTTACTGTATTTCCTATCTAGGTTTAGTAGCCTTTAAATTACACCCAAAATTAGTTTTTCACGACTCTCGAGCAACTGCAACAAGTTAAATTATCTCTGACATACATCGCCACTCCACCACCCTTCTTGTTGACATTACCGGTGTGGAATACCTTGAATGTGTCATTCTATCTTTCAGGCTAACCCAGGTCATTCTTATAGCAATGATAGCTATGTTTCCTACACATGAAATTAGTCTTAGCTCATTTATTTTTTATCTAATGCTCCTACCATTAGTATAGTGAACTTTAAAGGAGCTTAGATACTTGTTTCTCTCTACTGTCTCTGTATGTTGACCCTTCCCATTGCATTTATTAGTAACTTTATGATTAACAATGTCTTTTAAACATATTCCTGAGGTATCCTGGTAACATTTGCTGCTTTCATCTCTGGTGTTGCAATTTGCTTTTTCCCCCCCACACACCCATACCTCTATTATGTATCAGTTTAAAGTCCTACACAATTCAGCAACGGCCTTCCTCAACAGTGTTGCTAATTAACAAAAAGGGCACAATACCGTAACTGGAACGATACACAAATAAACCGCACATAGACGAGAGGAGCTTACGACGACGTTTCGGTCCGACTTTGATTTTGTAAATGGTCCAAGTCGGATCGAAACGTCATCGTAAGCTCCTCTCTTCTATGTGCGGGTTATTTGTGTAGTATTGCTAATTCTACCACTCCTGCCCCTGGAGAGGTATTGAAATTGTCCCAGTTGCCAATGGATGAAATTGCAAGCTCCTAGCCAGCAATTTACACCAAATGACAACTCCTCTTTTAGGCATGATGCTACATATGACTGGGACCCCTCCCATAGTCATAATTGAATCTATAGCTGACCTAAATTTATCTAGCAGTTCTTGTATCCTGTGCCTCCCAATTTTATTTCCACCATCACTGAGGCAGATAATGGATTTGTTCCCATTACCTGTCATGGTATTATACAACCTGTTGACTCTATCACCAGTACCAACTCATGGGAAAAAACCTTCTTTTTCCTCTTCCTATCTTTGATACAGAAAGAACGGTCACTGGTCAATATATTTTATCTGAGAGTCACCGACCACAAGGATATTCCTACCTTTATGAGCAAGAAAGTTAATGGTACCTTTAACCTCACTGAACATTGCAGTACATTTATCCTGGAGAAAGAAGCAATTTCCTACCTTCAGATTCAGATGGTGCTCTATAACACTCGACACTAATTCCCCATTATTATAATCACAGCCTTAGAAACTTTTCAAATTCGTCTATTGCATTGAGCTCCATGTCCTCAAACACACATACTGTTTATATACACTAGATCCTCTGTCGCACTTCAAGGAATAAAACTGCTCCTTTTTCAATTTACTGATTGAATATTGTAGAAAAAAATGTTCACCAAAAGTTGATGAGTGGTAAATATTTTGTTGAGTAAACTGACACTCCCAAGACGATATTACTGCCTTTTTTTGTTTCTAGAGTATATTGGTTCCCGTCAAATTCTGTTGTATCAGTATAATAAAAGTTTTGACATATATGGTTTTCTTTTATTTAACTCTTGTAGTGTCTTCACAGAGTCAAGATGGCAGCGACTGTGATGCTGTTGATGCTGTGTTCTAGTGTTGCTGCATCAAGTCTCTTCAAGCTTCCCCAGTTTGATGGTGAGAAATGTGATCTCATGGTGTATGTGTTTCATTGTGGTTATGGCAGTATAATAGGTACTTTTATAACTTGATGTACCATTATTACTACTACTGCTATTACCATTTTAACTACCACTTCTACTACCACTTCTGCTGTAATTACCACTATCACTTCCACTACTACAGCTATTAAATCAACGTTTTCCACTACCATTTCTGTTCTACTACTACTACTACTACTACTCTCATCTTCCTGACCCATCCTCTGCTCATCTCCACCTTTTATCACTCAATGTGACTTGACAATGGTCCAGGACAGGCCGAGACGCAGTCATCAATTCCTTCTCAAAAGTGTGTGTGTATTTTGTGAATTAATTGTTATCTTAACTTTTATCTCTAAATTCTCTTATATATCATGTGTAAAGTCAGTACTGAAATTGTTTTATTTAGGTTAGGAAATGGGCAAGACTGAGGCTTTATAAATAAATATTACTCTACTAAATAATCCTCTGTTCAGTATCACAGAAGATATATTTTACTAATTACTATGTGAAAAAGACATTTCTACCAAGGTAGGAACCATTATGAGAATATGTTTCAGCCGCCACCAAGTCCAATACAAAGATCATGAACAAACCATTACACACACACACACACACACACACACACACACACACACACACACACACATATATATATATATATATATATATATATATATATATATATATATATATATTTACATATATATTTACATATATATTTATATATATATTTATACATATATATATATATATATATATATATATATATATATATATATATATTTATATATATATATTTACATGTATATGTATATGTATATATTTATATATATATATATATATATATATATATATATATATATATATATATATATATATATATATATATATTATATAATATATATAGGATGGGGTCCACCTCTGGTGTAAATTGTGGGACCCATAGCCTCGGAGAAGTGGATAAAAAGGCTTCAAGGAAGAATATTTGGATTTCTTCCTGAAGCCATTTGAATATTCCACTTCCCCTACCACCCCATCTTTTAAACTATTTTTTTTTTTACCAATAGGAATATTTTATTACATAATATGGCACAGAAGATTTAAGAGATACATTGTTGATATAAAGGTGGCATATACGGTACATGTTGTTACGTGTGTATCACCGATTATAAGGCGAAAATCTCATCCAGCTCCTCAGAGCTGGGGCGTGTGCCCAAAATGCAGCATGCATTACCCCTTTGAACAGCCGCGCTGAGCCGCTGGAACAGAAAACTAGCTGCCCTGGGATCCCTAGTTACCCTGATGAGTCTTTTTCCCAGCTCCTTAAGGAAATTAGATGCACTCTTTCCCCATGAGCCAAGGGTCTCTGAGCCTATGGGAACAAACATATAATGATGGGCAAGTTCTCCATATTTTCTAGACTTTTGGGACTCCCTAAAGCTGGCAGCTGCCCCTCCTTCCTCCCTGGTGTATTGGAGATAGGTATCAGCCAAGGTAGATGCACATGTATAGTCCCACACCACCTGCTTCCCATCTGTCCAGGCTTGAAGGGTGATACCATCTGGACGCTTCTGGCTGCCATCAGATCTGCATAGTTGGGGTGGCTCCCTTACTGCTGGGCATCCAGCTGTTGTGAGGCTCCTCCTGATAATGTTATTAACCTCCTCATGTCTTGCAATCTTTCCCTCGGATTTACGGCACACAAGACCATGGTACCCGAATCGGTCTGCTGCTTCACTGCCACAAATACACCTGTGTTCGGCGAGAATAGGGGCGGCAAGTCGAAGGGCAACACCGATGCGGATGGTCTGTGGGTCGAGGCGTGTGCCAAGGCTGGAGTTGGGAACAGCCAACAGAAAGTCCCCAGCATGAGGGGCTCTCACTGCCAGCAGGCGGGCTCTATCCTTCCCTGACACACTCTGAAGCATCGTTGAGGCTATATTTTCCACTATTGGACCATCCCAGTGCGATTGTTTGTAGTTGTTGGGGGGAGCAGGTCTGGTTTCTGAGCCCGTTAGATTATCCCAGATCATTGCTCCGTCAATGAATTTTTGGTCCTGGGCTCCAATCTTGTCCCTAAGATGTTCAGGGAGAATCGCTGCTACAAGCTCTCTGGATGCAATACACGAGGACAGAAAAGCAGGTAACGCAATCTGTGATGACTTGCGGACACCAATGCCTCCTAGTCTGACTGGAAGTGTAGCTTGGTTCCACTGCCCGTCTTCTAGAGTAAGGTTAAGTAGTTTCGTAAAAATCTGCCTCAGAATACTGTCATATTCGTGCAGTATAGGGTTATCATATGAAGGTGCACATCTTAGGAAATATGTCAACCTGGGCAGACTCAAGCACTTTGTGAGAAGGTACAAGGCATCGTGGGTGTCCAGATTGCCTATTCGTTGTTCCATTCTCCTTAACTCTTCCAATTTCTTCCTGAGAATTGTGTCAATGGCATTGCTTCCCAGAGGTGCTCCTAGCAAGACACTATTTGTGGGGGCAATGACTGCTGCTCCTGGTAGTTTTGATCTCACTGCATTTATCACTTCTTGACTGACTGAGATGATTTCACATTTGGATGGATTCAGGATGAGACCCATTTCCTGTCCCCGTGTCATTACCTGTGTAAGGTCATGTAGGAGGGACTCCTTTGTACCTGCTAGTGTGCCATCATCTAGGAACCAGATGTTTAGCTCGCTGGTCAGTCTGACTGTGATTTCCCTAACTGCAATACAGAAGAGAAATGGTGCAAGAGGATCTCCTTGTTGGACACCCTCCGATGATGTGATTTCATGCTCTCCAAAGAGAAGCATTGATTCCTTGCTATACCCAGCTGAAACAAAAGGGAAGAGACCAGGGAAATGTTCTTGTACTGCTGCTAATACCACGTCTCTTTTCAGGAGATTGAACGCATTCTTGAAATCTAATTTTACCACTGCATTGTCCTCAGGCAGGTTGTTGATATATGCCCTTGTTGCATGAACCGCTGCTTCACTTCCTTGAGAGACCCCAAAGCCAAGCTGGTTTGGTTGAAGCATCATGGCTGCCTGTGCACGAATACTTCGGACAGCAGCTTTGGATACGAGGCGGCGTAACGTGTTGCCTACTGCAATTGGCCGAATTCCTCCATCCTTCTTTTTAAGTGCACAAAGTGTTGCACCAAAAAAGAAAGGTCTAATTTCATCAGGAATCAGACCAGCCAAGGAATTGTTGACGAACCTTGTGATCTCTGAAAGCAGTGTCTCTGCAATTTCCCCAATAACTGGATTAACCATTTCCTTTAAATGCTGTGGCCTTATTCCAGTGTAACCCCCAGCAGAGCCAGATGGGAACGACATTATTGCTTTGTAAATGTCTGAGTCTTCCACAATCAATGGTTCCATAGTGGGGACAGAGGTGTTGGAACTGTTGGTGCCACTGGTTTCCCTGGCAGGGTGTTTTCCTCTAAGTGCTTCAGCCGTGTCAGCATCCCTGGGAGCAACTGTATCTTCACTGGTAATAATTCTGATTGCCCCCACTGTGTTGCCCTCTTCAATTTTCTTGCTCACCTGGACTCTGACTTTTTCACTGTCAGTAGAGTGAGTGGGGGTTCTGCCTCTCCCTTTTTTGTGTTGACGGGGAAGGTGAATGAGGTTATCAACTCTAGGAAAATCTCTTAAGGATTTAATTATCATTGAAGCTAGCCTCTTTCCCCTTCTTTCCGGCACAGCTAAGCAGACATTGCCAAAAAGTAGCAAGTTGTGCCATGCCTTGATGGTTGGTGGAGCATTTAAGATAGTGGAACCATCGTTTACTTTTTTCAGGAGGTCTGTAAGTTTCCCAGCTGCGTGTGGACGGGCTGCTTTGGGAATATGTGTGAGTGTCCTCGTACCTGTTGCTTTGATTGCTTCCAAGAGATTGTCTGATGAGATAAAATCTGTTGGAGTGGGTTCAGGTGCCTGAGGTGGCTCTGGATCATCACTTTCCACAGGAGGACATCCTGAACCAGGGCAACTACCGTGTTTGCGGAGGAAACCATTCGAGTTGAGACAACGAAGCTGTAAGCATGACCGACACTTGCCTCTCCTAGTATTGCCAGCCGTGCCATTTCCCTGGCTGCTTGCTTCCTCCTGGTTGGCATCCATCTGCTAGACTAGACAATAGGAGTGGAATATGACATGCTGGGTGGGTATGGTGCGTGGAAGGTAGTGAACTTGACCGTGGTGGCCTGGTGGAGTTTGAGGGGCCGGGAGGGGAAGGGGAAAACTTCCCTTGGAATTAGGTGGGGGAGGCGCAGGTTGAGTGGGGTTATCCCGGGGAGTACAATACACATGGACTTGCACACTATATATTGTTCACACTGTCTTACAATACACATAACTTTATTTGTTTCCCCTGTACACTATGAACAATGTGGGTATGGGCACTGCTGAACCAATGTGTTCACTCACCATCTAGTTACACATCCCACCTCTTCCACCCACCCCCGTGAAGTGGGGGTGGATGCACTGACTGGTCACTCCCTCGTTAACATTAATTTCACATTGTTTTTCCATAACATAAGCCTTTAAAAAGCCCATGCATCGACACAATCATTTCCACGTTAACTGGAAGCATGGTGCATGGTGCATGGTGCTGGATATAGATGTTTTTATAAGAGCTTTTCGAGGTTTGTATGTACGATAATCTTGGCCGGTACTCATAAACAGTGTAGGCCTTGTACTCCCCCACACCTCCACTGGCCGTCTTCCTCACTACCACCACCACTCACCAACATTCACAAACTGCACAACATTTCCACAATTTACCTTGAAACGGTGCTTTGAAATGTCTTCTCGCTTCACTGGAATCTTCCCAGAGTATTCACAATAAGTCCTGTTGAGTCTTAACCTGGTCAGCCTCGTTGATCCGGACTTATAATTGAAAATCCCGCAGCTAGCCCGCCACACGTCTTGCCAGCGCCAGCGCATGGCACTATATATATATTATATATAATATATATATATATATATATATATATATATATATATATATATATATATATATATATATATATATATATATATATATATATATATATATATATATATATATTATATATATATATATATATATATATATATATATATATATATATATATATATATATATATATATATATATATATATATATATATATATATATATATATATATATATATATATATATATATATATATATATATATATATATATATATATATATATATATATATATATATATATATATATATATATATATATTATATTTTATTTTTATTATCACACCGGCCGATTCCCACCAAGGCAGGGTGGCCCGAAAAAGAAAAACTTTCACCATCATTCACTCCATCACTGTCTTGCCAGAAGGGTGCTTTACACTACAGTTTTTAAACTGCAACATTAACACCCCTCCTTCATATATATATATATATATATATATATATATATATATATATATATATATATATATATATATATATATATATATATATATATATATATATATATATATATATATATATATATATATTATATAATATATATGTATATATATATTATATATATGTATATATATTATATATAATATATATGTATATATATATATATATATATATATATATATATATATATATATATATATATATATATATATATATATATATATATATATATATATATATATATATATATATATATATATATATATATATATATATATATATATATATATATATATATATATATATATATATATATATATATATATATATATATATATATATATGTCGTGCCGAATATGTAAAACTGGTCAATTAGCAAGAACTCGTTTAAAATTAAGTCGTTTCTGAAATTTTCTCTTATACGTTTAAAGATATATTTTTTTCATTAATGTTAATATAAAAATTTATAATTTTGCACCAAAAGAATCTTAGAAAACTTACCTAACCTTAGTACAACAAGAGCAATTTATTTTAGCTTAACCCAGCTAAATATATTTTAAATACGTTTACAATAATTTAGTACTAAACAAACACAATCAAATATATTTTTTTCGTTAGGTTCAGAATGATTTTGGCGAAATTATTGCATACACAAATTTTCACTTGTCCTATATGGCAAGATGAGCGTTGCTATTTAAGCCAAGATCGCAAGTTCTGCCTATTCGGCACGACATATATATATATATATATATATATATATATATATATATATATATATATATATATATATATATATATATCAGGTATGGGAAGAGTGGTGGCAGTCTGGCATAGGATTATGTCACTTTGTTGCAGTATTTTAATTGTTTAACATTAAGCTTACTAAAGCAATGAATTTTCTTTACCTAACGCAGTTTGCAGAACTGCAATAGATGAAAAAAATTAGTTTAGATTAAAATATTACTTCAGGTTCTAAGTACCGTCGTCCATCCGACAAGTTTATGTCGTCATACTCGTTGATTTATGAATAAAATTCAAATGTTTCAATTGGTGACTGTACAAACGCAGAGGTTTGGTTAATTAGTACATAAAGCTGTCATCCTTCTTAGCCATCTTATACAAGTGGCTACTGTATGGAAAACCTCCTGATAATAGTGTCAAATGAGTCGACCCTTCAATATAATTCATCTGAGAATAGTAGTGTAAACAAAGCCTCCCGTACCTCAGTGTTCTGCGTAAACACTGGGATAATTATCTGGAAAAGTGTATCGTAAACCAACCTTCAGTTTTGTTGTGAGAGTAAGTACAGTGTGTCGCCCTGAAGACCTCAAAGACGAGTGTATGTAATACACCCGGTACAGTATGTCGCCCTGAGGACCTCAAAGACGAGTGTGTATAATACACCCGGTACAGTATGTCGCCCTGAGGACCTCAAAGACGAGTGTATATAATACACCCGGTACAGTATGTCTCCCTGAGGACCTCAAAGACGAGTGTGTATAATACACCCGGTACAGTATGTCGCCCTGAGGACCTCAAAGACGAGTGTATATAATACACCCGGTACAGTATGTCGCCCTGAGGACCTCAAAGACGAGTGTATATAATACACCCGGTACAGTATGTCGCCCTGAGGACCTCAAAGACGAGTGTATATAATACACCCGGTACAGTATGTCGCCCTGAGGACCTCAAAGACGAGTGTATATAATACACCCGGTACAGTATGTCGACCTGAGGACCTCAAAGACGAGTGTATATAATACACCCGGTATTCACTAAGACTCACTGTCTTTTTCATTCAATTAATGACTACAAAAGAAGTACGTTTTGCATCATCAGTACACCAGACACAAGTGTCCCACACACAGGTTCATTATTCTGCCCAACAGTGAATTACTTTCCAATATAACCAGCGTTCACTTCTAAGACAAACTTTGAGTTGTTATAGATACCAACTCTGCCATTAAAAATTTCCCAAGAAAGAGAAATGTAAGATTAACTGAAACTATTAGAGTTTATAATATCGTGATAGACGCAAGAAAGTTTACACCAGGAAGATGTCAAAAATTTTTGGAACTCATTTCTGAACATATACTGCAGGATGTACAACATATACTGCAGGATGTACAACATATACTGCAGGATGTACAACATAGAAAACTCTATCTATACACTGAAATAATATTAATCATCTTATGAAACAGAGCGATACTTCGATGATCAGTAAGTAGAAAGATTTTTCAGTAGTGATAGTTCTTGGAATCTGTTTTAATTATGAATTCCAATATAGTTATACAAATCTCTGATATTTTCAGCATGTCTAGAGCATCTCCAGGTTAATCTTAAGCCATCAAGAGACTGATAACAAGTGACAGTAACCTATGCTGATTCTGCTATATTCTATATTAGTCTTTGTTCAAGGCTAGACTTATCCTCATTAAGGCTGCCATATATTTCACTTGTTTCATTCATATTTGGCCTCTTTTGTGGCTTTGAACTTCTTTCGATATCATTGTTGAGAGTTTTTTATGCCCATCATGAATAACAAAAAAAGGCACAATATCGTGACTGGAACGATACACAAATAACCCGCACATAAAATAGAGAAGCTTACGACGACGTTTCGGTCTGACTTGGACCGAGTGTGACTTTGTCAATGGTCCAAGTCGGACCGAAACGTCGTCGTAAGCTTCTCTCTTTTATGTGCGGGTTATTTGTGTATGCCCATCATATAAATAACATTTCTCAGAGATGAAAATTTTTAGCAAATAACTGAGTTACGGTCCTTATAGACATACTGACATAACAGTTCATGTTAAAACACTTGACAGTGGCTCTGAATATTTCAGCAACATTTTTTGCAAAAAATGACTAAGATTAGTCTGGAAGTGTCGTATGCCCATCATAAAACTTTAAGCTTATAAATCATTGATAAACTTTATTACTTGACAGACAGCAACAAGGTGTTATCCCTGGCACGGGAGGCCATACATGATATACTGGCAACAACAACATCCTTTGTCTATGGCACTCTTATTTACCTCACAGACGGCAACACTTCTGCCAGTACTCTTTTTACGGTGCGTCAAACTTATTTACTTGATTTAATTAAGTCCAGATAAAGAGCATTTTTTCCCAGAACTTTCAATATTAATCAATTACACTACTCAGTATATTCGAGTAAGTAATGGGCATTAACTCCTGTAATAGCAGATATCCATGGCGAATGATAAGAAAGAGATGATTGCGGATGTTATGAAAGAGAAGAATCTGGATGTCCTGGCTTTAAGTGAAACAAAGCTGAAGGGGGTGGGAGAGTTTCAGTGGAGAGATATAAATGGGACTAGGACAGGGGTTTGAAATAGAGTTAGAGCTAAAGAAGAAGTAGCAATAATGTTGAAGGATAAGCTATGGCATGAAAAGAGGGAGTATAAATGTATTAAATCAAGAATTATGTGGAGTAAAATAAAGGTTGAATGTGAAAAGTGGGTTATAGTAAGCGTATATGTACCTGGAGAAGAAAGAAGTGTAGAGGAGAGAGAGATATTTTGGGAAATGTTGAGTGAATGCGTGGGGAGTTTTGAACCAAGTGTTAGAGTAATGGTGGTTGGGGATTTTAATGCTAAAGTGGGCAAAAATGTTGTTGAGGGAGTAGTAGGTAAATTTGGGGTTCCAGGGGTAAATGAAAATGGGGAGCCTTTAATTGAGGTATGTGTAGGAAGAGGTTTGGTAATAAGTAATACATATTTTATGAAAAAGAGGATAAATAAATATACAAGGTATGATATAGCACGTAATGAAAGTAGTTTGTTAGATTATGTATTGGTGGATTAAAAGGTTGATGAGTAGCCTCCAGGATGTACATGATTATAGAGGGGCAACTGATATATCAGATCATTATTTAGTTGTAACTACAGTTAGAGTAAGAGGTAGATGGAGAAAGAAGAAAATGGCAACAACAAACAAGAGGGAGGTGAAAGTGTATAAACTAAGGGAGGAGGAAGTTCGGGTGAGATATAAGCAACAATTGGCAGAAAGGTGGGCTGGTGCAAGTATAAGTAGTGGGGGGTTGAAGAGGGTTGGAATATTTTTAAAAATGCAGTAGTAGAATGTGGGGCAGAAGTTTGTGGTTATAGGAGGGTGGGTGCAGGAGGAAAGAGGAGTGATTGGTGGATTGATGAAGTAAAGGGTGTGATAAAAGAGAAAAGGGTAGCTTAAGAGAGGGTTTTACAAAGCAGAAGTGTTATAAGAAGAGTAGAGTATATGGAGAGTAAAAGAAAGGTGAAGAGAGTGGTGAGAGAGTGCAAAAGGAGAGCAGATGATAGAGTGGGAGAGGTACTGTCAAAAAATTTTAATGAAAATAAGAAAAAAATTTGGAGTGAGTTCAACAAGTTAAGAAAGCCTAGGGAACAAATGGATTTGTCAGTTAAAAAAAGAGTAGGAGAGTTAGCAGATGGGGAGATGGAGGTATTGGGTAGATGGCGAGAATATTTTGAGGAACTTTTAAATGTCGACGAAGAAAGGGAAGAGGTAATTTCATGCACTGGCCAGGGAGGTATACCATCTTTTAGGAGTGAAGAAGAGCAGGATGTGAATGTGGGGGAGGTGCGTGAGGCATTACGTAGAATGAAAGGGGGTAAAGCAGCTGGAACTGGCGGGATCATGACAGAAATGTTAAAAGCAGGGGGGAATATAGTGTTGGAGTGGTTGGTATTTTTGTTTAATAAATGTATGAAAGAGGGGAAGGTACCTAGAGATTGGCAGAGAGCATGTATAGCCCGTTTATATAAAGGGAAGGGGGACAAAAGAGATTGCAAATATTATAGAGGAATTAGTTTACTGAGTAAACCAGGAAAAGTGTACAGTAGGGTTATTATTGAAAGAATTGGAGGTAAGACAGAATGTAGGATTGCGGATGAGCAAGGAGGTTTCAGAGTGGGTAGGGGATGTGTGAATCAAGTGTTTACATTGAAGAATATATGTGAACAGTATTTAGATAAAGGTGTATGGAAGAAGTGAATGTTTTCAGATATTTGGAAGTTGACGTGTCAGCAGATGGATTTATGAAGGATGAGGTTAATCATAGAATTGATGAAGAAAAAAAGGTGAGTGGTGCATTGAGGTATATGTGGAGACAAAAAACGTTATCTATAGAGGCAAAGAAGGGAATGTATGAAAGTGTAGTGGTACCAACACTCTTATATGGCTGTGAAGCTTGGGTTGTAAATGCTGCAGCGAGGAGGCGGTTGGAGGCAGTGGAGATGTCCTGTCGAAGGGCAATGTGTGGTGTAAATATTATGCAGAAAATTCGGAGTGTGGAAATTAGGTGTGGAGTTAATAAAAGTATTAGTCAGAAGGCTGAATAGGGGTTGTTGAGGTGGTTTGGTCATTTAGAGAGAATTGATCAAAGTAGAATGACATGGAGAGCGTATAAACCTGTAGGGGAAGGATGGGGGGTAGGGGTCATCCTCGAAAGGGTTGGAGGGAGGGGGTAAAGGAGGTTTTGTGGGCGAGGGGCTTGGATTTCCAGCAGGCGTGCGTGAGCGTGTTAGATAGGAGTGAATGGAGACGAATGGTATTTGGGACAGTAGCTTGTCATGACAAACAAGACCTGAGTCAGGAAACACTTGTTGTGTTTCCTGAGGATTCTTACCTAACCTAACCAAAGAGGGAAATACCTAAAGTGTATCTTAGACATGCTTATCATTGGTTATATATAATTACTTAAGAATGTCTAATCATATCGTCGTCAGACTTTCACTACTTGTTTATCATAATAAAACAAAACTGAGTTTTGGTATTGGACAACATCAAAATTTGATATTTTATTACCTTTCTGGGGGGAATAGGAACTGTACATAGGAGCTGCTCCTATGTACACTATTATTCTTCGTATCAAGATAGTTAAAATGTCTGTTTTCTCATCAATGTTCTTGAGAGCTTTACGTATTTGTAGTACAGAGTTCATAGATGAAGAAATATCCAAAATACCCAAGAAAGGTAATTGATAAATCTTTTAAAGTTGCTAGAAATTCTTTTTACAATCCAAAAAGGAACAACCAATCTTATTCAACTAAAAATATGTTGGTTCTCCGTTACCATGAAAACTTGGTTGATATGCCTTCTCTTCATAAGATTTTTAATATCAAAGTTGCATTTAAAAATCTTGATACAATTAAAATACTTTTAATAAAGAATTCCCCCCAAAATGCTGATGGATGTGTCTATAAGATTCCTTGTCAATTTTGCGATAAAGTTCATTATGGTCAAACTGGTAAAAATCTCGAACTAAGATGAAAACAACATGAATATAGCATTAGAACTGCACAAGATTCCAATGCTCTATTTATTCATGTGAGAGATTTTAACCATCCAATCGATTTTCAAAAAGTTGAGAAAGTTGTATCAAGCAAGTCCATGATCGACAGGAATATAACTGAATCTTGTTTCAAAAAAGCAGTTTGACAATGATATGAATATTTCCTTTGGTTTATATAAACTAGATCCACTTATAATTAATAGAATTTGGGAAGAATTTAATAATACATTGGACAAATAATAAATCTTAATTCTTGGGTAGACTAGTTTGTTTGTGGGTTGCTGTGAAGGACCTGTCTAGTTGGGCCAGCGGGCCTGCTGCAATGTTCTCTTTCTTATGAGTCGCATGTCAGGTGTTGCTTTGGTGTGAGATGTGACGGTGAGGTGTGGTCTAGACCCTTTATATGCCTTCCTTTGATGCATTACTTTTATTGTTCCTTGATAATGTGAGTAGTCACGGAAGCACTTGGAATTTCATTATTCTTTCACAGTGGTTATTTTGCATATTTTAAAATCACCTGTTTACTGTGATCTTATTGCATATATATATATATATATATATGAAATTCCAAGCGCTTTCGTGACTACTCACATTGTCAAGGAATTATGAAAGTAATACATCAAAGGAAGGCAATTAAAGGGCTTAGACTACACCTCACAGTCAGCTCCCACAACAAAGAAACACCTGACGCGCGACAATACTGGACTCATAAGAAAAGAGGAACACTGCAGTAGGTCCGCTGGTCCAACTAGACAGGTCCTCACGACATCCCACTAACAAATTATTCTACCCAAGAAATAAGTTTTATTATTTGTTCAATTAAACTCTAACCAAATTTTATTAATTATAAATGAATCTAATTTATATAAACCTAAGGAAATATTCATATTATTTTCAAAACTGCTTTTTATGAAACAAGATTCAATTATATTATATTGCTACACACCTTGCTCTCTGATACAATATCTCCACTGTTTCCAACTTGCTTCTCGCTGCAACATATATTTCTTTTGTTTACTGCTTCCATGCACACCATTCTTTATCCAAGGAACGCTTGGGATAATAATGTTTTGATAATAATGTTTTTGTATGTGTATTGGTTCAGGAGATAGAACATCTGGACTCTTCCTGGGCAGTTGGAGTTATGGAAGTGAAGAACAGTGATGGTACAACCATGCCGTCGACACTACGCCAGGTGATCAGTGAGGCTCGGAAGGTAGGCTGCTGCATTAAAAACAATTGTATTAACTTTTAAAGTGAATATAAAAATGTGGTCCACCTAACTCACCTAATTGTGGTTGCAGGGGTCGAGACTCAGCTCCTGGCCCCGCCTCTTCACTGACCGCTACTGGGTCCTCCCTCTCCCTGCTCCATGAGCTTTATCATACCTCGTCTTAAAACTACGTATAGTTCCTGCCTCTAGTGCAATTGTGGGGAACCTTAACCTGGGAGAATTATTATTATTATAATCAAGGGGGAAGCGCTAAACCCGGAAGATTATACAGCGCCTGGGGGGGGGATGTGGAAGGCATTCAGGCTTAATTCGGGGAACTGGAGCACAGATCCAATTCCCTAAATCAAGAGCCCCTCACCAACATCAAGGAGCCTTCCTTGAGGGGAACCTGGGAGAAGCAGATGAAATTTTTTTTTTTTTTTTTTTTTTTTTTTTTTTTTTTTTTTTTTTTTTTTTTTTGAGGAAACATTTCTGGACTTCTTCAAGAAGCCATTTGAATATTCCTCCTCCCCTACCACCCCATCTTTACTTATTTCACCAACAAGTATATTTTATTATGTAATATGACACAAGAAGGTTTAAAATGTTACTGACGGTACACAGAGAACATATACAATACATGTACATGAGGTTTGAGGGCTACATTACAAGTACATATTATTATGTATTTGTCAAGAATTACTTAACAAAAATCTAATCCAGCTCCTCGCAGCTGCGATGCGCGCCCAGGATACAACAGGTATTACCCCTCTGAACTGCAGCATTGAGTCTCTGGTACATAAAGCTAGCTGGTCTGGGATCCCTAGTTACCCTGTGAAGTTTTTTTTGCCTGGCACCTTAAGGAACTTACATTCACTCTTATCCGTGGGCCTTTGGTCTCTGAGATTGTGGGTGCAAACATATAGAGGTGGGTAAGTTCACAATATTTTCAGGACTTCTGTAGCTCCTTGAAGCTGGCAGCAGCAGCCCCCCCCCCCCTGCTGAAGTGGAGATAGGTATCGTCTGCATGCCGTCTGTTCAGGTTTGCAGGGTAATCCGATCTAAACACATTTGGTTGCAGTTAGATTTATACAGCTGGGGTGGATCCCTTATTACTGGGCATCCGGCTGTTTCAAGGCTCCTCTTGATGTTATTAACCTCTTGCCATCTTGCACTCTTTCTCTCTGACTTATTGTAAACAAGACTAATTAGGACTGACACCATGCTAGAAGAGCTCTGTCCTTTCCCCACACTCATTGAAGCATTGTCGAGACTATGTTCGCCACTACTTGGCCACCGCAGTTATTATTTATAGTTGTAGAAGTTCAATGGAAGTCAAACAAGAAGACAGTAAAGCAGGAAGTGCATTTATGATCCTTACGGACACTAATACCAGCTATTCTGACTGAAAGAGTAACTCTGTCTCACTGTCCCTCCTTGACACTCGTAATACTAAAGGACATAAAAATTCTTAGAAATGTAATAAAGACTGAAATTTATAAATACTTTTAACGAAAATATTAAACAAAATGGCAAAGTTTGCTTTGTATCATTTAGCTTTTCTACAGGCAAGGAATGGCTTAAATGTCGATCATGATCTATCAATAGAACCCAGATTAATTTCTAGTAGATCACAGGATCTGAAGTAACTAAAAAATACTGAGAATCTTTAGGATCAAATTTAATGATATATGCGTGCGTGCACACACACACATACACACTGCAACCACAAATAGGTGAGTAGAAATAGGTGAGTACACACACACACACACACACACACACACACACAAGAAGAATGGATGGAAGAGCAATGTACAAGGATGGAACAAGAGTGGGAGAGCAAACTAGGTGATCTTTCAGTAAAAATGGAAAAGAGAATGGAGGCAGAGAGGAAGAAATTGGAGTCGCAAGCTGAAGCTGCAGAAGCCAGGATACAGCCCTTGAATATGAGGTAAATAGAATAAATTCAGTAACAGGGCTATTGTACATAGGAGATTTGGCATCTGAAGCAGGTATACCCCTACTGAACGAGGAGCCCAACAGAATGGAAAGAAGGAGATAAGACTTATGCTAAGGCCCTGTCAGTCCACCGAGCAGGGCCAAGAAATGAAGGGGGAGAGCTGTTGGGAGCAGGGATAGCAGTAAGTGAGGGGAGAGAAGGTGACAAGTACCATGCAGACGCACAACCATGCCACCAAGAGATACAGGAAAAAAATAAGGAAGACAATGGCCATGTACAAATGGGACCCAGAGACACAGAGGGAGAGGCAATAGGAGGAGGAGAGGGAGAAGTCAGTGTTTATTCATAGGCTTCATGAGAGTGAGTTTAGGACACACAATGAAAGATGGCAGAGAGAAAAGCAGGAGATTGAAAACATCAAAGAAATAGGTGAGGAGAGACATGAATGAATTACTGAATTTTCAGAGAATAGGGAGTACTTGAAAGGGAGAAATCAGCCAGCCAGAATGATTTTCAAGACAGAAATGGTGCAGAAAATGATCCTACAAGAGAAACTACGGCTGAAGAAATCAACATACAAGAGGGTGTTCCTAGACCGAGACGGAACAAGAACAGATTGACAGCAGCTGAGAGGACACAGAAATGAAAGGGGCTAGGAAGAGAGACAAGGACAGATTCAGCAGAGGACAACCAGTGCTGGGTAGAACAACAAGTGCAAGCACACACAGAAATACCCCCAGAACCCCACTGCCAAACATCCTATCTCAACACAACCCACAATCCACACTTACAGTCCCCATCCCACACTATGCTGTAGAATCCCACAGCACACTGCCAGGTCCCCGGCCCCCACAGACCCCATAGAACACAGTGTTGGGGAGGAAACTGAAGGTATGGTACACCAATGCTGATGTCATAATGAATAAATGGGAGTGGCACAAAAGAGTCAGAGGCATCACCAGACATTATAAATCTTACAGAAACCAAGCTCACAGGAATGATAACAGATGCCATCTTTCCAAAGGGACATCAAATTCTGAGGAAAGACAGAGGGAACACAGGGAGAAGAGGAGTGGCACTGCTCATCAAAAACCAATTGGGATTTTGAGCATAAGAACATAAGAACAAAGGAACACTGCAGCAGGCATACTGGCCCATGCGAGGCAGGTCCAAGTCTCCTACCGGCTTAAGCCAATCCACCTAACCTAGTCAGGCTGGTCACATTGACTTAAGGGAGGAACATGGCAACCGACCTGGTAGCACAAGCTAATCAGGTCCAACTCACACCCACCCACACCCACTCATGTATTTATCCAACCTATTTTTAAACCTACACAACGTTCTGGCCTCTATAACTGTACTTGGGAGTTTGTTCCACTCATCCACAACTCTATTACCAAACCAGTACGTTCCTATATCTTTCCTGAATCTGAATTTTTCCAACTTAAAACCATTGCTGCGAGTCCTGTCTAGGCTGGATATTTTCAGGACACTATTTACATCCCCTTTATTTATTCCTGTCTTTCATTTATACACCTCAATCATATCCCCCCCTAATTCTACGTCTTTCTAGAGAGTGCAGATTCAGGGCCCTTAGTCTATCCTCATAGGGAAGGTTTCTGATACATGGGATAAACTTTGTCATCCTCCTTTGTACATTTTCCAGAGCATTTATGTCCATTCTGTAATACGGTGACCAAAACTGTGCAGCATAATCTAAATGAGGCCTAACCAAGGATGTATAGAGTTGAAGAACAACCTGAGGACTCCTATTATTTATGCTTCTTGAAATGAAGCCAAGGATTCTATTAGCTTTATTGCGAACACTTATGCACTGTTGTCTTGGTTTCAGATTACTGCTAACCAGAACTCCTAAATCTTTTTCGCAATCCGTAATATTAAGATCTACATTATTTAGTTTATATGTGGCATGGTTATTGTCCTGTCCAACATTTAGAACTTTGCATTTGTCTATATTAAACTGCATCTGCCACCTCTCCGACCACTGCATCAGTCTATTCAAATCTTCCTGGAGTGCTCTAATGTCCTCGTCAGAATGAATTTGACGGCCTATTTTGGTGTCATCGGAAAACTTGCTGATGCCGCTCTTTATGCCCTCATCTATGTCGTTTATGTAGATTGTGAACAGCAGGGGGCCCAACACTGACCCCTGTGGAACCCCGCTCGTGACGCTTCCCCACTCTGATTTCTCCCCATTTATGCAAACTCTCTGCTGTCTATTTGTCAACCATGCCTCTATCCAGGAAAAAAATTCTCCTCCTATTCCATGTGCCTTAATTTTCCTCAATAGTCTCTGATGTGGGACCCTGTCAAAAGCCTTACTGAAGTCCATATACACAATATCATATTCATTACCATGATCTACCTCCTCAAATACCTTAGTGAAAAAAGTTAATAAATTCGTAAGGCAGGAATGCCCCTTTTGTAAAACCATGCTGAGATTCGTTGATTAATTTATGCTTTTCAAGGTGGCTACGAACTGCCTCGGCAATTATTGATTCCATAAATTTTCCCACTATGGAGGTTAGGCTTATTGGTCTATAGTTCGAAGCTAAGGACCTGTCACCTGCTTTGAAAATAGATATCACATTTGCCATTTTCCACTTGTCTGGCACCATGCCAGCTTGTAGTGATATGTTGAAAAGATTAGCCAAAGGTTTGCTAAGCTCCTCTTTACATTCCTTTAGAACCCTTGCATACAGTTCATCAGGGCCTGGGGATTTCTTAGGCTTTAATTTATCTATTTGCCTAAGGACCATGTCACTTGTGACCCTAATCGTGCACAGTTTATTATCGCCCTGTTCTACATCATTTATCATTTCTAGAATATCGCTGGTATCCTCCTGTGTAAAAACTGAGAGGAAGTATGTGTTAAAAATTCTACACATTTCCTTATCACTGTCAGTGAGTTGACCCGAGGAACTTTTGAGTGGGCCTATCTTGTCCCTGATCTTACTTCTGTATACCTGAAAGAATCCTTTTGGGTTAGCCTTCGATTCTCCTGCAACTTTAACCTCATAATCTCTTTTTGCTTTTCTAATTCCCTTTTTTATTTCTCTCTTTAACTAAGAACATAAAAACATAAGAAAGGAGGAACACTGCAGGAGGCCTGCTGGCCCATACTAGGCAGGTCCTTTACAATTCATCCCACTAACAAAACATTTGCCCAACCCAATTTTCAATGCCACCCAAGAAATAAGCTCTGATGTGAAAGTCCCACTCAAATCCAACCCCTCCCACTCATGTACTTATCCAACCTAGATTTGAAACTACCCAAAGTCCCAGCCTCAATAACCCAACTAGGTAGACTGTTCCACTCATCAACTACCCTATTTCCAAACCAATACTTTCCTATGTCCTTTCTAAATCTAAACTTATCTAATTTAAATCCATTACTGCGGGTTCTCTCTTGGAGAGACATCCTCAAGACCTTATTAATATCCCCTTTATTAATACCTATCTTCCACTTATACACTTCGATCAGGTCTCCCCTCATTCTTCGTCTAACAAGTGAATGTAACTTAAGAGTCTTCAATCTTTCTTCATAAGGAAGATTTCTAATGCTATGTATTAATTTAGTCATCCTACGCTGAATGTTTTCTAACGAATTTATGTCCATTTTGTAATACGGAGACCAGAACTGAGCTGCATAATCTAGGTGAGGCCTTACTAATGATGTATAAAGCTGCAGTATGACCTCTGGACTTCTGTTGCTTACACTTCTTGATATACATCCCAGTAATCTATTTGCCTTATTACGTACGCTTAGGTATTGCTGTCTTGGTTTAAGGTTGCTGCTCACCATAACCCCCAAGTCCTTTTCGCAATCTGTATGGCTAAGTTCTACATCATTCAACTAATAAGTACTAGGGTTATGGGCACTCCCAAGCACCAGAACCTTGCATTTATCTACATTGAACTGCATCTGCCACTTTTCTGACCAAGAATAGAGTTTGTTTAAATCCTCCTGAAGTTCCATAACATCTACGTTTGAATCAATTATCCTACCTATCTTTGTGTCATCGGCGAATTTGCTCACATCACTAGTAATTCCCTCATCAAGATCATTGATATATATTATAAACAACAACGGGCCCAAGACTGGTCCCTGTGGAACGCCACTTGTTACAGATCCCCACTCGGATTTAACCCCATTTATGGACACTCTCTGCTTCCTGTCAGTGAGCCATGACTCGATCCACGAGAGCACTTTTCCCCAATGCCATGAGCTGCCACTTTCTTTAACAGTCTATGGTGCAGAACTCTATCAAAAGCCTTACTAAAATCTAAGTAAATAATATCAAATTCTTTATTGTGGTCAACAGCCTCAAAAGCTTTACTGAAGAAAGTTAATAAATTAGTTAGACAAGACCGGCCTCTTGTGAATCCATGCTGAGTATCATTAATCAAGCTATGCTTATCGAGATGGCTTCTTATAATCTCAGCTATAATTGACTCTAGTAATTTGCCTACAATTGAGGTCAGGCTTATTGGGCGGTAATTTGACGGTAACGACTTGTCTCCTGTTTTATAAATAGGAGTTACATTAGCCATCTTCCACATATCAGACACTACACCTGTTTGAAGAGATAAATTAAAAATATTAGTTAATGGTTCACAGAGTTCCATTTTGCATTCCTTAAGAACCCTTGAAAAAACCTCATCAGGACCCGGCGACTTATTTTGCTTCAGTCTGTCTATCTGCTTCACAACCATCTCACTAGTGACTGTGATGTTACATAATTTATCTTCTTCTAGCCCACTGTAAAAATTAATTACTGGAATATTGTTAGTGTCTTCCTGTGTAAAAACTGAGAGAAAATAATTATTTAAAATCAAGCACATTTCATTCTCTTTGTCAGTAAGGTGCCCATAGTTATTTTTAAGGGGACCTATCTTATCTCTAACTTTTGTTCTATAGACCTTGAGAAGACTTTTTGGGTTAGTTTTAGAATCCCTAGTAACTATAATTTCATAGTCCCTTTTAGCTTTTCTTATCCCCTTTTTAATGTCCCTCTTAATGTCAATATACTGATTCATAAGATGACCCTCACCTCCTTTCTTATGCCCTAGTAGATATTTGAGCCTATTATTCATCCGTTTTGGGTCATTTCTATTTGATCTAATTTCTTTATATGGGATAAACGCTCTTTGAGCAGCATGTATAGTGCTCAGAAAACTGTCATACTGATAGCTCTCTTCGTTACCCCAGTCAACAGATGATAAGTGTTCTCTAAGCCCATCGTTATCTGCTAAGCGAAAATCTGGGACTGTTACTGAGTTATCGCTACTATCGTACTTCCATTCAATGCTAAATGTAATTGATTTGTGGTCGCTAGCACCCAGTTCCTCTGAAATTTCTAAATTATTAACAAGGGATTCATTGTTTGCCATAACTAAGTCAAGCAGGTTATTTCCCCTTGTAGGTTCTGTCACAAACTGCTTCAAAAAACAATCCTGAAATACTTCTAAGAAGTCGTATGATTCTAAATTCCCAGTCAAGAAATTCTAATCAACATGACTAAAGTTAAAGTCTCCTAGAATTACTACATTATCGTGCCTTGTGGCCTTAACAATTTCCTCCCATAGTAGTTTCCCTTGGTCCCTATCTAAGTTTGGGGGACGGTATATCACTCCTAAAATCAGTTTTTCATGCCCCTCTGAAAATTCTATCCAAACAGACTCTGTATGTGTTACTTCAGACTTAATACCCGTTTTTATGCAACAGTTCAAGCGATCTCGGACATACAATGCCACCCCACCCCCCTCCCAATTCTTCTATCTTCTTGGAACAATTTAAAACCCTGAATATGACATTCCGCAGGCATGTCCCGACTTTTTGAATTAAACCACGTCTCAGTAATGGCAAATACATCAATGTTACCTACACTAGCAACTAATCTCAACTCGTCCATCTTATTCCTAGCACTACGGCAATTAGCATAATAAACATTGAAAGACTCTCCTTTCTCTTTACCCTTCCTGCTCATTTCTATTTTTCTACTAAACCTATTACTGTCCTTATCACCCAAGGTCCCTGGCTTTTCAATATCTATCTCGTTCTTATTATTACTAGTTCCCCTAGAACTCGTAATATTACTACACTGGGACTTCACTGTTTTCCTGCCAAAACCCATACCACTAACTATTCCTAGTTTAAAGTCCTAACTGCTCCCTCCATTGCAGTTGCCAGTGCTCCCACCCCACACCTAGATAAGTGAACCCCATCCCTAGCATACATGTCATTTCTGCCATAGAAGAGGTCCCAGTTGTCAATGAATGTTACCGCATTTTCCTTACAGTATTTGTCCAGCCAGCAATTGACACCAATTGCCATGGACAACCATTCATTTCCAACTCCCCTCCTTGGCAAAATACCACATATGAGAGGGTTCCCACCCTTACTTCTAATTATTTCTATTGCTGACCTATACCTGCTAATCAGGTCCTCACTCCTACGTCTGCCAACATCGTTGCCTCCAGCACTGAGACATAATAGGATTGCTCCCGTTACCTCTCATGATGTCATCCAGACGGCTAACAATATCCTCCATCCCAGCCCCAGGAAAGCAAACTCTCTGTCTCCTACTCCTGTCCTTCAAGCAGAACGCCCTATCCATATACCTAACTTTGCTATCCCCAACAACAACAATATTCTTACCTTCCTTAATGTCTTTCGTCGTGACGTTCCCAGTAGTCGACTCACATTCGTTGGGTAGCACTGAGAATGTATTGGATGTTTCCACAACAGTTTCCACGGCAGTCTATTTCTTCTTCATTGTTTCTACCTTTCCATTCGTCTTCTTGATCGTCAACTTCTTTCCCTTCTGTCCAGCCACTGACCAGTTTCCCTTCTTGACCTGAGGACTCAAAACAGGAGGACTACTCCGAATCTTTTTGTTTTCCTCGGTCAGTCGCCGAATTTCCATATTCGCCAACCTCAATTCTTCCTTAAGCTGTTGGTAAAGTTGCTCGATGGAGGGCATCTTGCTTCAATTCTAGAGAGTGTGCAAACAGGTCTTCACAGAGCCAAGTACACGTCAACACTGCACAAAAGCCAACTCAATCAGGAGCTACTGCACAGCACGTCCGCACGGCCCAATAGCGATGCGAACACTGAATATGTCGATTTCTTAATTGCCCCTCTCCTCTTTTGATTTGCTTATATATGCCTCTCTTTTGACCAATTAGATATTTTAATCTATTGTTCATCCATTTAGGACCATTTTTGTTTGATCTGATTTCCCTGTTTGGAACATAATTTGACTGAGCAGCTAGAACTATGCCCTGGAAAGCGTCATATCGGCAACCATCACCACCTACCTGACCCTTAGTCAGGTCATTCCAGTTCAGCCCACCTAAGTAATTTTTCAGTCCTTTGAAATTAGCCAAGCGGAAGTCAGGGACAGAGACTTGATTGCCATTATTAGGGGAATTCCATGATATATTAAAACTGAGTGATTTGTGATCACTTTCCCCAAGCCATCATTAACCTCAAGATTATTAATTACTGTTTCCCTACTGGCAAAAACCAAGTCAAGGAGGTTATTTCCCCTAGTTGGCTCTGTCACAAACTGTTTTAAAAAACAATCCTGGATCGTATCAAGAAAGTCACCTGACTCTAAATTTCCTGTCAAATTGCTCCAGTCAGTCTGTCTATAGTTGAAATCTCCCATTAGCACAACATTTTCGCATGTAGATGCCTTACGAATTTCGTCCCATAGAAGTTTACTGCACTCCCTATTAAGATTTGGGGCCATGTAAATCACACCCAAAATTAGTTTTTCTCGGCCCTCGAGAAGCTGTAACCAAACAGATTCAGTGGCTGACACTTCTAATTTTATATCTTGTCTAACACAAAAATTTAAATTGTCTCTGACATACATCGCTACTCCACCACCCTTCCTGTTGATCCTGTCAGTGTGGAATAATTTATAGCCTTGTATGTGACATTCAGAGGGCATCTCTCTATCTTTCAGACTGAGCCAGGTCTCTTTTATAGCAATAATATTTATGTTTCCTGCACTTGCAATTAATCTTAGCCAATCTATCTTATTTCTTACACTCATGCTATTAGTATAGTAAACCTTAAGGGAACTAGTCCCTTGCTGCCCTTTGCTGTCCCCCTTTTGTTTGCTGGCCTGATCTATTGTCTTCGTTTATAACTTCATGCTGAATGCCTTTTATACATTTACTGTTTCCAACCCAAGTGTTGCAACCTGCTTGTTTCCCACACACACCCATACCTCTATCTTCTATCAGTTTAAAATCATAGGCATTTCACCAATGGCCTTCTCAATCGAGTTTGCAAGTGCTGCCACCCCAGCCCCAGAGACATGTACCCCATCCCTTGCATACATATCATGTTTGCCATAAAAGTTGTTCCAGTTGTCAATGAATGGGATTGCAAGTTCCTTGCAATATCTGTCTAGCCAGCAATTTACACCAATTGCCCTAGACAACCATTCATTTCCTACTCCCCTTCTAGGCAAGATGCTACATATGATTGAGACCCCTCCCTTAGACTTAATGAAATCTATAGCTGACCTGTACTTATCTAGCAGTTCTTCTCTCCTACCCTTCTCAGTATCATTTCCACCAGCACTGAGACAGATAATGGGCTTGTTCCCATTTCCTGACATGATATTATCCAGCCTGTTAACTATGTCCCCAACACCAGCTCCAGGGAAGCACACTCTATCTCTCATCTTCTTATTCCTATTACCTGAGAGTCACCAACCACAAGAATGCGCTTACCTCTATTAGCAGGGACAGTAGTACCCTTACCTTCACTGGCCACTGAAGTACATTCATCCTGAAGAACAGAGAAGTGATTTCCTACCTTCAGATCTTCACTCTTAACTTCCCTTATTCTGATGCTCCTCCCATTGCTGGGAACCACTCGCCACTTGTAGCAGGTGCTGGACTGCATCTCACTGCTGGTAGCCTCATTCCCCACAACTCCAGCCACCTCACACTCTCTCCCAGGCCCATTGAGGTGGACCTTCAGCCTCCTAATCTCCTCCTGGAGAAGCAAGACCTACTCCTTCAACTCTCCAACCTCAATTTTTAAAACACTGCAAAAGCAAGCCATGCTTTGTAACCGTACACGCTAATCCCCAAAGTAGCTCAGGGTCTGTGACCTCACGTGACGACTGACCACTGACTACTGACGACTGACCAGTGAGAGAGACAGAGGAAAAGCAAGAGACTACATAATAAGAATACTTCAGTCTGGAGGTTCAAAGGTGTTAATTGCAGTGATGCATAACCCACCACAGAACAGCAGGAGGCAAAGGCAAGAGTATGATGAGAGTGATAGAGCGATGGCTGACACACTGGCTGAAGTGGCCAGAAGGGCTCATATGAGCTGGGCAAAGGTGCTGATTGTGGGAGCCCAGAAACATGGAGGGCTATGATGGAGGTGATACTGGAAAACCTCATGTACCAACACGTAAGGGACACTACCAGAAAGAGAGGAGAGGATGAACCAGCAAGACTGGACCTAATATTCACCTTGAGTAGTGCAAATATTGAGGACTTCACATATGAAAGATCCCTCGAAGCCAGTGACCATGTGGTTCTGAGCTTCGAATCCATAGTAGAGTTACAAGTGGAGAGGGAAGCAGGAAGGGCAGGACGAGTGAAGTCAAGCTACAAGAGAGGAGACTGCACAGGCATGAATTTCCTGCACAGGGTTCAGTGGGACAGAGCACTGGCAGGGAAGTCATAATTGAGATGATGGAAAATGTGATAACAATATGCAAGGAAGCTGAGGAGAGGTTTGTACCCAAGGGCAACAGAAACAACAAGAAAGCCAGGATGAGGCCTTGGTTCATCCAAAGGTGTAGAGGCCAAAAAATTAAGAGAGCTAGAGAATGGAAAAAATATGGAAGGCACAGGACCTAGGAGAATAAGGAGAGCAATCGTAGAGCCAGAAATGAATATGCACAGGTAAGAAGGGAGGCCCAACGACAATACAAAAATGACATAGCGAAAGCCAAATCTGACCAGAAGCTGTTGTACAGTCAAATCAGGAGGAAAACAGTCAAGGACCAGGTAATCAGGCTGAGGTAGGAAGGAAAGGAGATCACAAGAAACGACCATGAAGCATGTGAGGAGCTCAAGATGAGATTCAAAGAAGTGCTGACAGAAGAAACATAAGGGACTCCAGAAAGGAGGAGAGGAGGGATACACCATTAAGTGTTGGACACAATACATACAACCAAGGAAGAAGTGAAGAGGCTGCTAAGTGAACTAGATACCTCAAAGGCAATTGGGCTGGATAACATGTCTCCACGGCTCCTGAGAGAGGGATCAGAGGCACTATGTGTACCACTAACAACAATCCTCAACACATCTATCAAAACAGGGCGACTACCCGAGGTATGGAAGAAAGCAGACGTAGTCCTAATTTTTATAAAATGAGACACAAGAAGCATTAACTAACTTTTTACAGACCAGTGTCACTGACATGAATAGTTTGCAAAGTCATGGAGAACATAATCACGAGAAGAATGGTGGAGCACATAAAAAGAAATGAGCTTATCAACGACAACCAACACGCTTTAAGGGACAGGAAATCCTGTGTCAAAAAAAATAATCGAGTTCTATGACAGGGGGACAGCAGTAATACGAGAGAGAGAGAGAGAGAGAGAGAGAGAGAGGGGGGGTAGATTGCGTTTTCTTGGACTGTAAGATTGCGTTTCACAAGAGATTAGTGCAAACGCTGGAGGGCCAGGCAAGCATAACAAGGAAGGCACTACAATGGATCAAGGAATACCTGTCGGAAAGACAGGTATTCCTTGATCCATTGTCATGGTACATGACACTTCGTCATGTACCATGACTCGCTATAGCGCGAGTCATGGTACATGACGAAGTGTCAGATTGAGGGCCTTTGACGAGCGGATTTCCACAGGGGTCACTCCTAGGACCGGTGCTGCTTCTGGTATATGTGAACACTTAGAAGTGTCCCTGTTTGCAGATGATGTGAAGTTGACGAGAAGAATTCAATCGGACGAGGACCAGGCAGAACTGCAAAGGGATCCGGACAGGCCGCAGGCCTGGTCCAGAAACTGACTCCTGGAGTTCAACCCCACCGAGTGCAAAGTCATGAAGTTTGGGAAAGGCAAAGAAGACTTTAGACGGAGTACAGTTTAGGGGGCCAGAGGCTACAAACCTCCTGACTGATAAATTCTGAAGGTAATCCTAACTGTCCAAACAATTTTAGTATCTGAGCAGCACAGTTCACTTATGTTATTCGTGAAGTGAATGAGTAAACTTTGGTTAAACTTTGCAAAATACGTTACACTTATTCATACATTTGAAACATGTATACATTATAACTAATCTTTCATACTGTTATCAACAGCTGCGTCTTCCGTCCAGACAAGTGACGGTGATGGTGGTGAGTGACGACCCTGTCTTTCTGGCCGCCTTCACTGAGTGGTCTCTCAAAGGTCGTTTATTTGTGTGGTCAACGAGGCTGGTGGTGGTCACTCGCCTGACCCTCCCACAACTACAGGGGTTCAACAAGATGTTTTCCATGACCAATTCAGTGATACTTGTCGCAGAAGAAGTCTCTAAATCATTTAGGTAATTCAATAGATTCAGTTAACAATCTTTTCTCGAATCAAAAAAAAATACGTTTACGTATTCTCAGCTTTTCAAAGAATGTGCGTAGATGCTACTTTAGGTTTCTGATTCAAGGTATTAGAGCTATAATTTCCTTCCTCTGAGATAATCCTCAAAGCTTCCCAACCACCCCCCCCACCCCCCACCACGCCCCCACCCCCACCCCCCTACCCGACCATGAGTGCAAAACCACTGAGTTTAACATTTTTTTTATTATGGCTCCGTTAAAGATAAGTCCCGTGTCATAACGAAGGGGCTCTTGATTCAAGGAAGTGGACCTCTGGTCTTCCTCGGACTGAATCTAAATATTCCCCCTCCCTCACCATTTGAACTCATCATGGGAAAAATTTTCCCTTTCGCAAAATCCCGATTCTTGACAGATAGAGAAGGAAGCATCACAAGCCTTGCTTTAATGTAATATTCTCAGGGAAAGCAAAATCCAGCGTTGGAAAGAGAAAGAGAGTTTGTCATATAACTGCGTCGTTACCAGCTCCACCCAGTACACACGTTACCTTCCATCTATTTGTCTAGAGTCGTTACCAGCTCCACCCAGTACACACATTACCTTCCATCTATTTGTCTAGAGTCGTTACCAGCTCCACCCAGTACACACATTACCTTCCATCTATTTGTCTAGAGTCGTTACCAGCTCCACCCAGTACACACATTACCTTCCATCTATTTGTCTAGAGTCGTTACCAGCTCCACCCAGTACACACATTACCTTCCATCTATTTGTCTAGAGTCGTTACCAGCTCCACCCAGTACACACATTACCTTCCATCTATTTGTCTAGAGTCGTTACCAGCTCCACCCAGTACACACGTTACCTTCCATCTATTTGTCTAGAGTCGTTACCAGCTCCACCCAGTACACACGTTACCTTCCATCTATTTGTCTAGAGTCGTTACCAGCTCCACCCAGTACACACATTACCTTCCATCTATTTGTCTAGAGTCGTTACCAGCTCCACCCAGTACACACATTACCTTCCATCTATTTGTCTAGAGTCGTTACCAGCTCCACCCAGTACACACATTACCTTCCATCTATTTGTCTAGAGTCGTTACCAGCTCCACCCAGTACACACATTACCTTCCATCTATTTGTCTAGAGTCGTTACCAGCTCCACCCAGTACACACATTACCTTCCATCTATTTGTCTAGAGTCGTTACCAGCTCCACCCAGTACACACGTTACCTTCCATCTATTTGTCTAGAGTCGTTACCAGCTCCACCCAGTACACACGTTACCTTCCATCTATTTGTCTAGAGTCGTTACCAGCTCCACCCAGTACACACATTACCTTCCATCTATTTGTCTAGAGTCGTTACCAGCTCCACCCAGTACACACATTACCTTCCATCTATTTGTCTAGAGTCGTTACCAGCTCCACCCAGTACACACATTACCTTCCATCTATTTGTCTAGAGTCGTTACCAGCTCCACCCAGTACACACATTACCTTCCATCTATTTGTCTAGAGTCGTTACCAGCTCCACCCAGTACACACATTACCTTCCATCTATTTGTCTAGAGTCGTTACCAGCTCCACCCAGTACACACATTACCTTCCATCTATTTGTCTAGAGTCGTTACCAGCTCCACCCAGTACACACGTTACCTTCCATCTATTTGTCTAGAGTCGTTACCCAGCTCCACCCAGTACACACATTACCTTCCATCTATTTGTCTAGAGTCGTTACCAGCTCCACCCAGTACACACGTTACCTTCCATCTATTTGTCTAGAGTCGCCCGACCCTAGACATGATGCTTGTGTGTATTCATCACCTGTTATCTTCACTACTCCACAACCTACATAGCAGTTCCTTCGTCACTCACACCTCCACTCCTGGAGTATGCCAGGAGAACATTCAGAGGAGCCAACGCCCCAACGGCTTGGGCCATGACCAGGCCTCGACCTGGAGCAGGACCTGATCAACCAGGCTGTTACTGCTGTCCGCACGCAGACAGACAAACGAACCACAGCCAGGCTGGTCAGATACTGACTTTAGGAGTCTGTCCAGCTCACTCTATTTGTCTATTGTTAATCCCTCTTACGTATGCTGGGAGGTAGTTGAGCAGTCTTGGGCCCCTGACACTTACTGCGTTGTCTCTTGGCGTATTCATGGCGCCCCTGCTTTTCATTGTTGGTGTGTTGCATCGCCTGCCAAATCATAGACTTGCAAAACATTGCGCCTCTAGATCTTACAAGACGTCTTTCATTCCTTCAAAAACATCATTTCTTGTCCAGTCCCTGGACCCATTATGTACCTCTGTAATGTTGAGGTACAGTCCCTGGACCCATTATGTACCTCTGTAATGTTGAGGTACAGTCCCTGGACCCATTATGTACCTCTGTAATGTTGAGGTACAGTCCCTGGACCCATTATGTACCTCTAACGTTGAGGTACAGTCCCTGGACCCATTATGTACCTCTGTAATGTTGAGGTACAGTCCCTGGACCCATTATGTACCTCTGTAACGTTGAGGTACAGTCCCTGGACCCATTATGTACCTCTGTAATGTTGAGGTACAGTCCCTGGACCCATTATGTACCTCTGTAATGTTGAGGTACAATCCCTGGACCCATTATGTACCTTTGTAATGTTGAGGTACAGTCCCTGGACCCATTATGTACCTCTGTAATGTTGAGGTACAGTCCCTGGACCCATTATATACCTCTGTAATTCTGCAACTACCGCCCACAGGATGGGTATGGGGTAACTCCCACCCACAGGATGGGTATGGGGTAACTACCGCCCACAGGATGAGTATGGGGTAGCTACCACCCACAAGATGGGTATGGGGTAAACACCACCCACAGGATGGGCATGGGGTAACTACCACCCAAAGGATGGGTATGGGATAACTACCACCCACAGGATGGGTATGGGGTAACTACTACCCACAGGATGGGTATGGGGTAACTACCACCCAGAGGATGGGTATGGGGTAACTACCGCCCACAGGATGGGTATGGGGTAACTACCGCCCACAGGATGGGTATGGGGTAACTACCGCCCACAGGATAGGTATGGGGTAACTACCACCCACAGGATGAGTAAGGGGTAGCTACCACCTACAGGATGGGTATGGGGTAAACACCACCCCCAGGATGGGCATGGGATAACTACCACCCAAAGGATGGGTATGGGGTAACTACTACCAACAGGATGGGTATGGGGTAACTACCACCCACAGGATGGATATGGAGTAACTACCACCCACAGGATGGGTATGGGGTAACCACCACCCACAGGATGGGTGTGGGGTAACTACCGCCCACAGGATGGGTGTGGGGTAACTACCGCCCACAAGAAGGGTAAGGGGTAACTACCACTCAGAGGATGGGTATGGGGTAACTACCACCCACAGGATGGGTGTGGCATAACTACTACCCACAGGATGGGTATGGGGTAACTACCACCCACAGGATGAGTATGGGGTAACTACCGCCCACAGGATGAGTATTGGGTAACTACGACCCAAGGATGGGTATGGGGTAACTACCATCCACAGGATGGGTATAGGGTAACTACCGCCCATAGGATGGGTATGGGGTAACTACCACCCACAGGATGGGTATGGGGTAACTACCGCCCACATTATGGGTATGGCGTAACTACCGCCCACAGGATGGGTATGGGGTAACTACCACCCACAGGATGGGTGTGGGGTAACTACCGCACACAGGATGGGAATGGGGAAACTACCGCCCACAGGATGGGTATGGAGTAACTACCACCCACAGGGTAGGTATGGGGTAACTACCACCCATAGGATGGGTATGGGGTAACTACCACAAACAGGATGGGTATGGGGTAACTACTGCCCACAGGATTGGAATGGGGTAACTACCACCTATAGGATGGGTATTGGGTAACTACCACCCACAGGATGGGTATAGGGTAACTACCAACCACAGGATGGGTATGGGGTAACTACGACCCACAGGATGGGTATGGGGTAACTACCACCCACAAGATGGGTATAGAGTAGCGACCGTCCACAGGATGGGTATGGCGTAACTACCGCCCGCAGGATGGGTATGGGGAAATTAACGCCCACAGGATGGGTATGGGGTAACTACCGCCCACAGGATGGGTATGGGGTAACTACCGCCCACAGGATGGGTATGGGGTAACTACCACCCACAGGATGCGTATGGGGTAACTACCACCCACAGGATGGGTATTACAACCCAGGATTCCAAATGGCCTGTTACCCCGGGTGTAATGGGAGCAAAATAAACACAGTAGAAAGAGTTTAGACTTATATTATCCTTCACCAGTTTAGAACATCAATATGTACACTATTTACAGTGATAAGTATAGTGCACTCCACGGTAAGCAAAGCAGAAATAGAAGCCACAAGATAGCAGATCGTGCTTCAACCAGCTCTAGAATGGGAATGACAAGGGCAGACAGGAGAGCGGTACCCACATAACCTCTGCGATTGCCAAAACCATCTTATTGGCTAGAACCTGGTCACTAGTTGAACGACGGGGCCCCATCATCAACTCTTAGCAACCTGGTTCGCTGGTTGGGGGAGAAAGCCTGTAAATGAGAGTGTGTACATGCGCCGAATAAAGGTTACGTACTCTTTGCATGCCACACCCCCACCACGAGAAGGCTCAGGATTAGGCTGCCACCTCCCAGTGGTAACCGTGCCGCCATGGCACAAAATAATGGGACCGCCTTTCCTCTCCACCATCCAACTCTTAGATAGAGCTCAGCATGACTTAAGAAATCGTAATGACACGATTGCTGGTCTAGTGGCTAGCGCGACGGGCTGGAGTTTTGAGACTCTATGACCGCGGGTTCAATCCCGGCCGGGGGTATGGTTTATAGAGCTCAGCTTTTCTCGTGACCAAAAGCCAAACCCTAAACTTAGAGTGAGACTGCAGTCAGACAGGCTAGCATAGGTCCAAGATACAGGCGGACGGTAGCCCGCATCCCCTCACTAAAAAAAAACCACACCAGGGGATAAAAAAAAAAGAGCATGAAAAGGGGTTACCACAAATAACATCCTAACCTAAATATAATATTATACTCTAGATAAAGAGTCTGCCAACATATTTTCTTTGCCGGCAATATATTTAATGGAAAGATTATATGGTTGCAGCCTTAGCGTCCAGCGCATAAGCCTTGTGTTGTGGTTCTTCATGGCTTGGAGATATACTAGAGGATTGTGATCACTCTAGACTGTGACCACCTGCGATGTCTGGCCCACATAAACATCGAAATGCTCCAAAGCCAGTACCAGCACGAGGGCTTCTTTTTCAATGGTAGAGTAAGCCCTCTGATGTGGCTGGAACTTGGCTGAAAAGTATGCTACAGGCTGCAACTCCTTGTTCCCGATTTGTAATAGTACTGCCCCAACCCCAGACTCACAAGCATCAACCTGTAATGAAAAAGGTTTGGAGAAGTCTGGAGACAAGAGAATGGGTGCAGTACATAATAATATTTTTGCTTTATTAAAAGCAGTGTTACAGTCTGAGGTCCAATTAAAGGGAACTTTATGACTGGTAAGAGAGGTAAGAGGGGCTACAATATCTGAGAAATTCTTACAGAATCTTCTGTAAAATCCTATCATGCCTAGGAAACGTTGAAGAGATTTCCTGTCATGAGGAACTGGATAATCTTTAATAGAAAGAACTTTAGCAAGTTTAGGTGCAACTTTACCACTACCTACTTCATGGCCTAGAAAAGTGACAGTGGCCTGGCCAAAGGAAGATTTAGATAAATTAACTGTTAAATGGGAACTCTTAAAGGTCTCAAACAGAGCCTTAAGTCTAAGTAGGTGTTGATCCCAAGTATCAGACACCACAACAATATCATCTAGGTACGCTGCCGTGCCTTCAAGTCCTTTAATAGCCTGATGGATAAGTTTCTGGAATGAAGAGGGGGAATTTTTCATTCCGAAGGGGGTAACTGTGTATTGATAATGACCTCCTGGAATTACGAAGGCAGAGATTTCCTTCGCCTTATCTGTCAAAGGTACCTGATAGTAGCCTTTAAGGAGATCTAATTTGGACACAAAAGTAGCCTTACCCACAAAGTCAATTACGTCATCCAGACGAGGAAGAGGGTAAGCATCTGTAATGGTGACCTCGTTCACCTTACGGTAGTCTGTACACATACGAAACCCTCCATCAGCCTTCTTCACAAGGATGCACGGTGAAGCCCATGGACTAGATGACTCCTCCACTAAACCATACTTTAACAAAAATTCTACTTCCTGCTGAAGTAGCCTTTGCTTTTCAGGATTAGCTCTGTAGGGGGAGAGTAATTGGTTTAGAGTTTCCCACATCTACATCATGGTAACCTAACGTACATTTTTTCGGCACATCCGAAAAAATATTAGGATATGACTGTAGAAGCTCAGTTAAATTTGTTGCTTGCATTTCAGATAATCCCTCCATTAAAGGGCTAGGATCCTTGAGGACAGAATTTGAAAGTTTAATATTAATTTCAGAGATAGAGTGCAAAGAGTCAGAGTTGTCCTCAGAGGTAGAGGACAGAGTCATTACTGGGACTTTATCTGGTGTATGAAAAGCTTTTATTTGATTAATGTGGTAAGTTTTAGTTTTTGAGGTCTTATCAATGGGAGCTACCACATAATTTACATCAGATAATGTACTTACAATCTGCATAGGTCCCGTAAATCTAGCTTTCAAGGTGTGGCCAGGTATAGGTTCCTGCACCAACACCTTGTCTCCTGGATGGAAGGAGCGGAATTGTGCACTTCTGTCATACCTCTGTTTCATCTTGCTTTGAGCTGTCTTTAGGTTAGCCTTGGCTAACTGACGTGCCACCTGCAACCTTGAAGACGGATTGTAGAATGTTGAGCTAACGTCTTCTCCCATCCATCCTTCTTTGAGCACCCGAAGAGGACCTCGTACATTGTGCCCAAAGATCAGCTCAAAAGGACTATACCCTGTAGACTCTTGCACCGTCTCTCGTACTGAGAACAGCAACAAAGGTAGTAATTCATCCCAGTCTGTAGGAAAGTCCATGCAAAAACTTCATCATTGTTTTTAATGTCTGGTGGAATCTTTCCAAGGCGCCTTGGGACTGAGGATGATAGGCAGTGGATAAGTTGTGGATTATCCCTAACCTAGTTAATACTTCCCTAAATGCTTTGGCAGTAAAGTTAGTACCTTGATCACTTTGAATAGTTTTAGGAATGCCAAAACAAGAAATGAAATTTGTTAAAGCTTTGAGAATAGCTTTAGATTTAATACTACGCATGGGAATTGCTTCAGGGTATCTGGTTACTTTATCCATAATCGTAAATAAATACTGATTTCCAGATTTTGACCTAGGTAGTGGACCTACACAATCTATAATTAAATCTGCAAAAGGTTCTCCATCAGCAGGTATAGGTTGGAGAGGGGCAGGTTTAATGGAATGTCCAGGTTTTCCAACTTGCTGACATTCTCGGTAACACCTAATATGATTCTTCACATCTTTCTTTAATTTTGGCCAATAAAATTCTTTTGTGATTCTATACAAGGTTTTTGTAATTCCTAAGTGACCTTCTAATGACGTATTATGAGCTATATTTAATATTTGAGGTCTATACTTTGTTGGAACCACTAACCTTGATAAATTAGACATATGTACAACTCTTGGGTATCTTTATTGAGGAAACGTTTCGCCACACAGTGGCTTCATCAGTCCATACAAAGGAGAATCTTGAAGAACAGGAGGAGAATGAGGTAATCAGTCCCTCAACCTTGAGTCGATGTGGTCAGTCCATCAATCTTGAATAGAATACGGCATACGTGCTGAGAAGGAGCTTATAAACCGTTGGCAGGAGAGGTGAAGCAGTCATAGGTCGTGTAACATTTGTTCAATGTTGAAGTAGGTCGTGCCCAAGAATTAGGCAAGAGAATAATTCCCAAGTATTAAGATCAGTCCATACTTGGGAATTCTTCGCTTGCCTAATTCTTGGGCACGACCTACTTCAACATTGAACAAATGTTACCTCTCCTGCCAACGGTTTATAAGCTCCTTCTCAGCACGTATGCCGTATTCTATTCAAGATTGATGGACTGACCACATCGACTCAAGGTTGAGGGACTGATTACCTCATTCTCCTCCTGTTCTTCAAGATTCTCCTTTGTATGGACTGATGAAGCCACTGTGTGGCGAAACGTTTCCTCAATAAAGATACCCAAGAGTTGTACATGTGTCTAATTTATCAACATGTCGGTTCTCTGAACCATTCATCTACAAACCACTAACCTGTTAAACAATTGCCGGCCCTCTATCTCCTTACCAGTCTCAGTGCAGATCAAATAATCGTTTTTAACTTCATACTTGACCGGATGACCCAAAGAGGATTTACCCATGGCTGCCTCAAAAGCGAATTTTAAAGAAGGGTCCTTTCGTTGTTCCTCCCGGAAGGACAGTCTCTCGGGCATGGAAACAGAGACATCTGGCAATCCTGCAACCTGGGAATAGGAAGGCTTGATCGGGGTCTGTTCACTTGATTTACGAGGCTCCGGCCGGTGTGCCTCGTAAAACAACGTGGCTATTCCGAGATTGGAGTCGTCCAAGGATAGGTCAACATTCTCTCCAGACAACCCTTGGGATGTTGCCCAAGTTATGGCCAACACCGGAGAAGAATTAATCATTATAGGTTCAGGACACGAACTAACAGTAGTAATGTTATTACCCAGTAATAACACTGCATCTTTCATGGGGAATCCTTTTGAGACACCTACAGTCAAGTACCCAGTGTAATATTTGCACTGTACATAAATTTTATGCAAAGGAACAGAATATATAGCTCCTCCAAATGCTTCCAATAAAACAGAGGAATTCAAAGAAGTATTCTCTGAAAGGGGTAATATTCCCTCTCTTACAAGTGAGCAATATGCTCCAGTATCTCTAAAGGTCTTTACTTTAGTTGTTTCTGAGTTTTCCTGAAGGGAAATAAGACTTTTGCAATAATAAGGGGCCATACCTTTTTTTACTTCTCTAGGGGACATGTTACTAGGGATATTAGAGATTTTCCCAATGGGTTGGGGTTTATGGGGGCAGTTAGGACTGATGTGACCTACTTTATTGCACCTGAAGCAGACGACAGGCTTGCCCTTTACTCCCTGTTGACGTTGCAAATGGTGTCGTTCTGGCTGGTGTCTCTCTGGATACTGTTGTCGAGATGCACCATGAGTAGTTTGCCTCTCCGCAGGTGGACCATATGTTGAGAAGCGTGGCTCACCAGGTGACTTAGTTGGCTGCCGTAGACGTTCTCCCTCCGGCTGGCACTTCATTCTCCAAGGTTGACGATCTCTGCTCATGCCAGGATGTTGAAAAGAGAGACGGGACCGCTCGGACAAGGTGCGGTTAGTTTCGAAGGTATCAGCCAACCTGGCTGCCTCCAACGCAGTGGTTAAGTCACGATCCTGCAGAAAGACTCGAACCTCTGGTCCCACAGACTCCAGCAGGTTATCAATCAGAATAAGCTGCACCAGCTCCTCAAAGGTAGAGACACCACTTGCTTTATACCAGCTGGTAAAAGCTTTGGTTTGCTGTCTCACAAAGTCCACTAGGGATTGACCAAGCTGTCGTCTGCCCAGCTTAAAATTCTTGCGGTATTTGGCTGGGATACATGTATATGCTCCCAACACTGTGGTCTTCACTACTTGATAATCAGAAAATTCAGCGTCATTTAATACTGACGTAAATTCCTGTGCCTTACCCGATAATGCTGTATGAACCAACGATGCCCATTGCTGTTCCGGCCACCTCAAGGCTCGAGCCTGATTTTCGAAGCTTTCGAAAAATTGCTCTGGTTCGGCCTCATTGAAGCGGGGAACAAACTGTACTGCTTTTTGTAAACTAAAATCATTTACAGAATGCGAAAACTGCCTCCTTTCTCTTTCCCTATCAAATTCTTCCCTTGCGAATGCTCTCTGTTCCCTAGTTTGCTCAAGATTGATTTTTGCCAGCTCAAGTGCCAACGACGCTGATTCCCCTTGAGACAACCCAGCTGCACTATACTGACCATTTTGCTCCGTAGGTGTATCATCTTCCTCCTGCGAGAACATAGTAGTTTTTGCCCTAGCTCCCGTAGAGGGAGGAGTCTGATGTGCCATCTCTTCTTCTATAAGTTTGTCAGCAATCAGTGAACGCAGTTGCGCAGCTGTGAGGGTGCGTTTGTATTTAATGCCAATGGAACGAGCAATTTGCCAACAACGCTGTAGGGACAATTTAGGTAGGTTATGCAAAGTATATGCCGACACCAGACGTCTGACTCGTCTAGGTGGCATAAGTTATTTGCTATGCACAGTACGATTGTAGAATACCCCAACGTAACACGTTAATTTGCAGAACACGCTTAGCTATGCACAGTACGTTTGCAGAATACGCATACAAGCAAAGCCGACTGCAAAATTTTCTCCACACCGACCAGGCTAGTAACAACTGACACGCAAAATTTATAAAGCAATGCCAGACAGCTACACTGTTCTAGAAGATTGACCTTAGCGAAGCGAGCACACCGAACAAGCTAGTAGCGAGCTGTTGAACGATCACACAATAGCAAGGCTGATCATAAAGCAACTGACACGCAAAATTTGTAAAGCAATGCCAGACAGCAAGCTGCACAATGTTCCTGCTACGAGCTTCACCCTAAACTCAACCGTTTCTCTAAGTCCAGCTCCAGCTCTCGGACAGGCTACCCATATTACAACCCAGGATTCCAAATGGCCTGTTACCCCGGGTGTAATGGGAGCAAAATAAACACAGTAGAAAAAGTTTAGACTTATATTATCCTTCACCAGTTTAGAACAGCAATATGTACACTATGTACAGTGATAAGTATAGTGCACTCCACGGAAAGCAAAGCAGAAATAGAAGCCACAAGATAGCAGACCGTGCTTCAACCAGCTCTAGAATGGGAATGACAAGGGCAGACAGGAGAGCGGTACCCACATAACCTCTGCGATTGCCAAAACCATCTTCTTATTGGCTAGAACCTGGTCACTAGTTGAACGACGGGGCCCCATCATCAACTCTTAGCAACCTGGTTCGCTGGTAGGGGGAGATAGCCTGTAAATGAGAGTGTGTACATGCGCCGAATAAAGGTTACGTACTCTTTGGATGCCACAATGGGTATGGGGTAACTACCGCCCAGAGGATGGGTATGGCGTAACTACCGCCTGCTGGATGGGTTTGGGGTAACTACCACCCACAGGATGGGTATGGAGTAACTACTGCCAAACAGGATGGGTATGGGGTAACTACGACCCACAGAATGGGTATGGGGTAACTACCTCCCAGAGGATGGGTATAAGGTAACTACCACTTACAGCATGGGTATGGGGTAACTACCGCCCACAGGATGGGTATGGCGTAACTACCGCCCGCAGGATGGGTTTGGGGTAACTACCGCCTCCATGATGGGTTTGGGGTAACTACCACCCACAGGATGGGTATGGGGCAACTACCACCCACAGGATGGGTATGGGGTAACTACCGCCCACAGGATGGGTATGGCATAACTACCGCCCAAAGGATGGGTTTGGGATAACTACCACCCACAGGATGGGTGTGGGGTAACTACCGCACACAGGATGGGAATTGGGAAACTACCGCCCACAGGATGGGTATGGGGTAACTACCACCCACAGGATGGGTATGGGGTAACTATCACCCACAGGATGGGTATCGGGTAACTACCACCCACAGGATGGGTATGGGGTAACTACTGCCCACAGGATGGGTATGGGGCAACTACTGCCCACAGGATGGGTATGGGGTAACTACCACCCACAGGATGGGACTGGGGTAACTACCACCTACAGGATGGGTATGGGGTAACTAGCACCCAAAGGAAGGGTATGGGGTAACTACCTCCAACAGGATGGGTATGGGGTAACTACCACCCACAAGATGGGTATGGAGTAACGACCGTCCACAGGATGGGTATGGCGTAACTACTGCCCGCAGGATGGGTTTGGGGTAACTACCGCCCACAGGATGGGTATGGGGAAACTACCGCCCACAGGATGGGTATGGGGTAACTACCAACCAAAGGATGGGTATGGGGTAACTACCGCCCACAGGATGGGTATGGGGTAACTACCATCTACAGGATGGGTATGAGGTAACTACCACCCACAGGATGGGTATGAGGTAACTACCACCCAGAGGATGGGTAAGGGGTAACTACCGCCCACAGGATAGGTATTGGGTAACTACCACCCACAGGATGGGTATGGGGCAACTACTGCCCACAGGATGGGTATGGCATAACTACCGCCCGCAGGATGGGATTGGGGTAACTACCACCCACAGGATGGGCATGGAGTAACTACAGCCCACAGGATGGGTATCGGGTAACTAAGTCCCACAGAATGGGTATGGGGTAACTACCACCCAGAGGATGGGTATGGGGTAAGTACCACTCACAGGACGGGTATGGGGTAACTACCGCCCACAGGATGGGTATGGCATAACTACCGCCCGCAGGATGGGTTTGGGGTAACTACCGCCCGCAGGATGGGTTTGGGGTAACTACCACCCACAGGATGGGTATAGGATAACTAAAACCCACAGGATGGGTATCGGGTAACTACCGCCCACAGGATGGGTTTGTGATAACTACCACCCACAGGATTGGTGAGGGGTAACTAACCCACACAGGATGGGTATGTGGAAACTACCGACCACATAATGGGTATGGGGTATCTACCACCCACAGGATGGGTATGGAGTAACTACCACCCATAGGATGGGTATGGGGTAACAACCACCCACAGGATGGGTATGGGGCAACTACTGACCACAGGATAGGTATGGGGTAACTATCGCCCACAGGATGGGTATGGCGTAACTACCGCCCACAGGATGGGTTTGGGATAACTACCACCCACAGGATTGGTGTGGGTTAACTACCCCTCACAGAATGGGTATGGGGAAACTACCGCCCACATAATGGGTATGGGGTATCTACCACCCACAGGATGGGTATGGGGTAACTACCACCCATAGGATGGGTATGGGGTAACTACCAAACACAGGATGGGTATGGGGCAACTACTGCCCACAGGATGGGAATGGGGTAACTACCACCCATAGGATGGGTATGGGGTAACTACCACCTACAGGATGGATATGGGGTAAGTACCACCCACAGGAAGGGTATGGGGTAACTACCGCCCACAGGATGGGTATGGCATAACTACCGCCTGCAGGATGGGTTTGGGGTAACTACCACCCACAGGATGGGTATGGGGTAACTACCGCCCACAGGATGGGTATGGGGTAACTACCACCCATAGGATGGGTACGGGGTAACTACTACCCACGGGATGGGTATGGGACAACTACTAACCACAGGATTGGTATGGGACAACTACTGTCCAAAGGATGGGTATGGGGTAACTACCAGCCATAGGATGGGTATGGGGTAAATATCACCTACAGGATGGGTATGGGGTAACTACCACACACAGGATGGGTATGGGGTAACTACCACCCACAGGAAGGGTATGGGGTAACTACCACCCACAGGATAAGTATGGGGTAACTACGACCCACAGGATGGGTATAGGGTAACTACAACCCACATGATGTGTATGGAGTAACGACCGTCCACAGGATGGGTATGGCGTAACTACCGCCCGCAGGACGGGTTAGGGGTATCTGCCGATCACAGGATTGGTATGGGGTAACTACTGCCCACAGGATGGGTGTGGGGTAACTACCACCCACAGCATGGGTATCGGGTAGCTACCACCCAAAGGATGGGTATGGGGTAACTACCACCCTAAGGATGGGTATGGGGTAACTACTGCCCACAGGATGGGTATGGGGCAAGTACCGCCCACAGGATGGGTATGGGGTAAATACCATCTACAGGATGGGAATGGGGTAACTACCACCCACAGGATGGGTATGGGGTAACTACCACCCACAGGATGGGTATGGGGCAACTACCGCCCACAGGATGGGTATGGGGTAACTACCACCCACAGGATTGGTATGGGGTAACTACCGTCCACAGGATGGGTATGGGGAAACTACGACCCAGAGGATGGGTATGGGGAAACTACGACCCACAGGATGGGTATCGGGTAACTACCACCCACAGGATGAGTATGGAGTAACGTCCGTCGACAGGATGGGTATGGTGCAACTACCGCCCGCAGGATGGGTTTGGGGTAATTACCGCCCAGAGGATGGGTATGGGGTAACTACCGCCCACAGGATGGGTATCGGGAAACTACCGCCCACAGGATGGGTATTTAGAAGCTACCGCCCACAGGATGGTTATGGGGTAACTACCACCCACAGCACCGGTATGTGGTAGCTACCGCCCAAAGGATGGGAATGGGGAAACTACCAACTACAGCATGGGTATGGGGTATCTACCACCCATAGGATGGGTATGGGGTAAGTAGCGCTCACAGGAGAGGTATGGGGTAACTACCACCCACAGGATGGGTATGGGGAACTACCACCCAGAGGATGGGTATGGAGTAACGACCGTCCACAGGATGGGTATTGCGTAACTACCGCCCACAGGATTGTTTTGGGGTAACTACCGCCCACAGCATGGGTATCGGGTAACTACCACCCAAAGCATGGGAATGGGGTAACTACCACCCACAGGATGGGTATGGGGTAACTACTGCCCACAGGATGTGTATTGGGTAACTACCGCCCACAGGGGGGGTATGGGGTAACTACCATCTACAGGATGGGTATGGGGTAACTACCACCCACAGGATGGGTATGGGGTAACTACAACCCACAGGATGGGTATGGGGTAACTGCCACCCACATGATGGGTATGGGGTAACTACAGCCCACAGGATGGGTTTTGGGTAACTTCCGCCCACAGGGGGGGTATGGGGTAACTACCATCTACAGGATGGGTATGGGGTAACTACCACCCACAGGATGGGTATGAGGTAACTACCACCCACAGGATGGGTATGGGGTAACTACCACCCACAGGATGGGTATGGGGTAACTACCGAACACAGGATGGGTATGGCGTAACTACCGCCCGCAGGATGGGTTTGGGGTAACTACCACCCTCAGGATGGGTATGGAGTAACTACCGCCCACAGGATGGGTATGGGGTAACTACGTCCCACAGAATGGGTATGGGGTAACAACCACCCAGAGGATGGGTATGGGGTAACTACAGCTAACAGGATGGGTATGGGGTAACTACCGCCCGCAGGATGGGTTTGGGGTAATTACCGCCCACAGGATGGGTATGGGGTAACTACCGCCAACAGGATGGGTATGGGGTAACTACCGCCCATAGGATGGGACTGGGGTAACTACAACCTACAGGATGGGTATGGGGTAACTACCACCTACAGGAAGGGTATGGGGTAACTACCTCCCACATTATGGGTATGGGGTAACTACCACCCACAAGATGGGTATGGAGTAATGACCGTCCACCGGATGGGTATGGCGTAACTACCGCCCAGAGGATGGGTTTGGGGTAACTTCCGCCCACAGGATGGGTATGGGGAAACTACCGCCCACAGGATGGGTATGGGGTAACTACCATCTACAGGATGGGCATGGGGTAACTACCACCCACAGGATGGGTATGGGGTAACTACCGCCCACAGGATAGGTATGGGGTAACTACCACCCATAGGATGGGTATGGGGTAACTACCGCCCACAGGATGGGTATGGCGTAACTACCGCCTGCAGGATGGGATTGGGGTAACTACCACCCACAGGATGGGTATGAAGTAACTACAGCCCACAGGATGGGTATGGGGTAACTACCGCTCACAGGATGGGTATGGGGTAACTTCCGCCCACAGGATGGGTATGGCGTAACTACCGCCCGCAGGATGGGTTTGGGGTAACTACCACCCCCAAGATGGGTATAGGGTAACTACCACCCACAGGATGGGTATGGGGTAACTACCGCCCACAGGATGGGTATGGCGTAACTACCGCCCACAGGATGTGTTTGGGATAACTACCACCCACAGGATTGGTGTGGGGTAACTACCCCACACAGGATGGGTATGGGGAAACTACCGCCCACATGATGGGTATGGGGTATCTACCACCTACAGGATGGGTATGGGGTAACTACCACCCATAGGATGGGTATGGGGTAACTACCACCCACAGGATGGGTATGGGGCAACTACTGCCCACAGGATGGGTATGGGGTAACTACAACCCATAGGATGGGTATGGGGTAACTACCACCTACAGGATGGGTATGGGGTAACTACCACTCACAGGAAGGGTATGGGGTAACTACCGCCCACAGGATGGGTATGGCGTAACTACCGCCCGCAGGATGGGTTTGGGGTAACTACCGCCCGCAGGATGTTTGGGGTAACTATTACCCACAGGATGGGTATGGGGTAACTACCACCCACAGGATGGGTATGGGGTAACTACCACCCATAGGATGGGTTTGGGGTAACTACTACCCACAGGATGGGTATGGGACAACTACTACCCACAGGATGGGTATGGGACAACTACTGCCCACAGGATGGGTATGGGGTAACTACCACCCATAGTTACTCCATACCCATCCTATCACCTACAGGATGGGTATGGGGTAACTACCACCAACCGGATGGGTATGGGGTAACTGCCTCCCACAGGAAGGGTATGGGTAACTACCGCCCACAAAATGGGTATGGGGAAACTACCGCCCACAGGATGGGTATGGGGTAACTACGACCCGCAGGATGGGTACAGGGTAACTACCACCCTCAGGATGGGTATGGAGTAACGACCGTCCACAGGATGGGTATGGGGTAACTACCGCCCACAGGATGGGTATGGAGAAGCTACCGCCCACAGGATGGGTGTGGGGTAACTACCTCCCACAGCATGGGTATCGGGTAGCTACCACCCAAAGGATGGGTATGGGATAACTGCCTCCCTAAGGATGGGTATGGGTTAACTACCACCCACAGGATTGGTATGGGGTAACTACCACCCACAGGATTGGTATGGGGTAACTACCACCCACAGGATGGGTATCGGGTAACTACCGTCCACAGGATGGGTATGGCGTAACTACCGCCCGCAGGATGGGTTTGGGGTAACTACCATCCACAGGATGGGTATGGAGTAGCTACCGCCCACAGGATGGGTATGGGGTAACTACGACCCACAGAATGGGTACAGGGTAACTACCACCCAGAGGATGGGTATGGGGAAACTACCGTCCACAGGATGGGTATGGCGTAACTACCACCCACAGGATGGGTTTAGGGTAACTACCGCTCGCAGGATGGGTTTGGGGTAGCTACCACCCACAGGATGGGTATGGGGTAACTACCACCCACAGGATGGGTTTGTGATGACTACCACTCACAGAATGGGTATGGGGTAACTACCCCCCACAGGATGGGTATCGGGAAACTACCGCCCACAGGATGGGTATGGGGAAACTACCGCCCACAGGATGGGTATGGGGTAACTACCACCCAATGCATGGGTATGCGGTAACTACCGCCCACAGGATGGGAATGGGGTAACTACCACCTACAGGATGGTTATGGGGTAACTACCACCCACAGGATGGGTATGGGGTAACTACCGCTCACAGGATGGGTATGGGGTAACTACCGCCCACAGGATGGGTATGGGGTAACTACCACCCACAGGATTGGTATGGAGTAACGACCGTCCACAGGATGGGTATGGCGTAACTACTGCCCACATGATGGGTTTGGGGTAACTACCGCCCACAGCATGGGTATCGGGTAACTACCACCCAAAGGATGGGTATGGGGTAACTACCATCCACAGGATGGGTATGGGGTAACTACTGCCCACAGGATGGGTATGGGGTAACTACCGCCCACAGGGTGGGTATGGGGTAACTACCATCTACAGGATGGGTATGGGGTAACTACCACCCACAGGATGGGTATGGGGTAACTGCCACCCACAGGATGGGTATGAGATAACTACAGCCCACAGGATGGGTATGGGGTAACTACAGCCCACAGGATGGGTATGTGGTAACTACCACCCACAGGATGGTTATGGGGTAACTACGACCCACAGAATGGGTATGGGGTACCTACCACCCAGAGGATGGGTATGGGGTAACTACCGCTCACAGAATGGGTATGGGGTAACTACCGCCCACAGGATTGGTATGGCGTAACTACCGCCCGCAGGATGGGTTTGGGGTAATTACCGCCCACAGGATGGGTATGGAGTAACTACCGCCCACAGGATGGGTATGGGGAAACTACCGCTCACAGGATGGGTATGGGGTAACTAACACCCACAGCATGGGCATGTGGTAACTACCGCCCACAGGATGGGAATGGGGTAACTACCACCTACAGGATGGGTATGGGGTAACTACCACCCACAGGATGGGTATGGGGTAACTACCGCTCACAGGATGGGTATGGGGTAACTACCACCCACAGGATGGGTATGGAGTAACGACCGTCCACAGGATGGGTATGGCGTAACTACTGCCCACAGGATGGGTTTGGGGTAACTACCGCCCACAGCATGGGTATCGGGTAACTACCACCCAAAGGATGGGTATGGGGTAACTACCACCCAAAGGATGGGTATGGGGTAACTTCTCCCCACAGGATGGGTATGGGGTAACTACCGCCCACAGGTTGGGTATGGGGTAACTACCATCTACATGATGGGTATGGGGTAACTACCACCCACAGGATGGGTATGGGGTAACTGCCACCCACAGGATGGGTATGGGGTAACTACAGCCCACAGGATGGGTATGGAGTAGCTACCACCCACAGGATGGGTATGGGGTAACTACCGCCCACAGGGTGGGTATGGGGTAACTACCATCTACATGATGGGTATGGGGTAACTACCACCTACAGGATGGGTATGGGGTAACTGCTACCCACAGGATGGGTATGGGGTAACTACCGCCCACAGGATGGGTATGGCGTAACTACCGCCTGCAGGATGGGTTTGGGGTAACTACCACCCTCAGGATGGGTATGTAGTAACTACCGCCCACAGGATGGGTATTGGGTAACTACGACCCACAGAATGGGTATGGGGTATCTACCACCCAGAGGATAGGTATGGGGTAACTACCGCTCACAGGATGGGTATGGGGTAACTACCGCCCACAGGATGGGTATGGCGTAACTACCGCCCACAGGATGGGTTTCGGGTAACTACCACCCACAGGATGGGTATGGGGTAACTACCGCCCACAGGATGGGTATGGGGTAACTACGACCCACAGGCTGGGTATGGAGTAACTACCGCCCACAGGATGGGTATGGCGTAACTACCGCCCACAGGATGGGTATGGTGAACTACCGCCCACAGGATGGGTATGGGTAACTACCGCCCACAGGATGGGTATGAGATGCGTAATAAAGATATTAAACTAACTAAAACTTGTCCACACACCAATTACTACTGCTACATCCAGCGAGAATTTACACGTCCCTCCTCATACTCTCCTTATTCCAATAAGCACAGCATGTCGGTACTTCGGAAGGTTTCTACATGAACTGAACCAGCAGGCTCCTCATAAGCCCTTCTTCCCGTGAGTCCCACCAACACAGCTACCCTCTCTACCCCGCTGCCCTCGCCTGCCCTCGCCTACCCTTGCGTGCCCATCACGTCACATTTACTTCCTCTGCTTACAAAGACAATCGCAACCATTACGAATATCTCGAAAAGACAGCCGCTTATCGGTCTTGATAAATCATCGTTCAACGGGAAACTAAACAAGAATGTGATCTAAACAGATAATCAGATTCATACCACATAAATCTGTACTCATCTAGACCCCTTGAACTTGTACCTTCTCGTGTACAGTTATATCAGTTTTCTATCCCACCTTAGCCCTAGAATTAGACTGAACAGTAATACATTATCGTCAAGACAGAATTCCTTTCCTTATTCTTATTACTTCTCATTTCTACACCTAATCCCCTTGTGGATATAAATGGATATAAATGCTCTGGGAAATGTGCAAAGGAGGATGACAAAGTTGATCCCATGTATCAGAAACCTTCCCTATGAGGATAGACTGAGGGCCATGAATCTGCACTCTCTAGAAAGACGTAGAATTAGGGGGGATGTGATTGAGGTGTATAAATGGAAGACAGGAATAAATAAAGAGGATGTAAATAGTGTGCTGAAAATATCTAGCCTAGACAGGACTCGCAGCAATGGTTTTAAGTTAGAAAAATTCAGATTCAGGAAGGATGTAGGAAAGTACTGGTTTGGTAATAGAGTTGTGGATGAGTGGAACAAACTCCCAAGTACAGTTATAGAGGCCAGAACGTTGTGTAGCTTTAAAAATAGGTTGGATAAATACATGAGTGGGTGTAGGTGGGTGTGAGTTGGACCTGATTAGCTTGTACTACAAGGTCGGTTGCCGTGTTCCTCCCTTAAGTCAAGGTGACCCGATCTGACTAGGTTGGGTGCATTGGCTTAAGCCGGTAGGAGAGTTGGACCTGCCTCGCACGGGCCAGTAGGCCTGCTGCAGTGTTCCTTCTTATGTTCTTACTACTACTACTACTCCTACTACTACTAATACTACTACTACTTATAATAATAAAATAATATAAATAAATATAACAATGATAATATAAATATAAGAATGAACATAATATCCCACAGATTTTCTCTGCAAATTCTAGAAAACTTTCGTATGACTTAGAAACATTAAAGTCAAGAAAGAAGAACGAACATTTCTTGATTCTACATGCAGTGTGTATATATGTACTTCAGGTGCGCCATGTACGTCCACATGCAGTGTGTATATATATACTTCAGGTGCGCCATGTATGTCCACATGCAGTGATTAACGGAGGAGAACAAGAGGATTTGTAGTAATCCTCCTGTTGTGAGTCCCCAGGTTAAGAGGGGAGCTTGGTCAGTGGCCAGGCAACATGGAACCAAGCTGAAGATCAAGAAAACGGTTGGAGAGGCAGAAACAACGAGAAACCAGAAGACTACCGTGGAAACTTCCAACCCATTCTCGGTGCTACCTGACGAATATGAGTGTTCTACTGGGAATGCCACAACGAGTACCAAAGAAGCATTGGCAGACGTGAGTGAGACATCCCTAGAAACCCCAACGAAGACCATCGAGAACGTCTTGACGAATTCTACAAGTGGTGTAATGCTACCTGGCGAATGTGAGTCGACTACTCAGATCATCACGACGGACGACGCCAAGGAAGGTAAAAACATTGTTGTTGTTGGGGATAGCCAGATTAGGTACATGGATAGGGCATTCTGCTTGAAGGATAGGAGTAGGAGGTAGAGAGTGTGTTTTCCTGGGGCTGGGATGAAGGATATTGTTAGCCGTCTGGATGACATCATGAGAGGTAATGGGAGCAATCCTATTATCTGTCTCAGTGCTGGAGGCAACGATGTTGGCAGACGTAGGAGTGAGGACCTGATTAGCAGGTATAGGTCAGCAATAGAGATAATTAGGAGGAAGGGTGGGAAACCTGTCATATGTGGCATTTTGCCAAGGAGAGGAGTTGGAAATGAATGGTTGTCCAGAGCAATTGGTGTCAATTGGTGGCTGGAAAAATACTGTAAGGAAAATGCGGTAACATTCATTGACAACTGGGACCTCTTCTATGGCAGAAATGACATGTATGCCAGGGATGGGGTTCACTTATCTAGGTGTGGGGTGGGAGCACTGGCCAATGCAGTGGAGGGAGCTGTTAGGTCTTTAAACTAGGAATAGTTAGTGGTATGGGTTTTTGTGGGAAAACTGTGAAGTCTCAGGGTAGATATATGAGTACTAGGAGAACTAGTAATAGGCCAAATGAGGTGGATATTGGAAAGCCAGTGGCACTAATTGACAAGGACAGTAATAGGTTTAGTGGAATAACAGAAAGGAGCAGGAAGGGTAAAGAGAGAGGAGGGTCTTTAAGTATTTATTACACAAATAGTCGCAGTGCTAGGAATAAGATGGACGAGTTGAGACTAGTTGCTAGTGCAGGTAACATAGATGTATTTGCAATTACTGAGACGTGGTTTAATTCAAAAAGTCGGGACATGCCTGCAGAATGTCACATTCAGGGTTTTAAATTGTTCCAAGTAGATAGAAGTATCGGGAAGGGGGGTGGGGTGGCATTGTATGTCCGAGATCGCTTGAACTGTTGCATAAAAACGGGTATTAAGTCTGAAGTAACACATACAGAGTCTGTTTGGATAGAATTTTCAGAGGTGCATGAAAAATTAATTTTAGGTGTGATATACCGTCCCCCAAATTTAGATAGGGACCAAGGGAGACTACTATGGGAGGAAATTGTTAGGGCCACAAGGCACGATAATGTAGTAATTCTAGGAGACTTTAACTTTAGTCATATTGATTGGAATTTCTTGACTGGGAATTTAGAATCATACGACTTCTTAGAAGTAGTTCAGGATTGTTTTTTGAAGCAGTTTGTGGCAGAACCTACAAGGGGTAATAACCTGCTTGACTTAGTTTTGGCAAACAATGAATCCCTTGTTAATAATTTAGAAGTTTCAGAGGAACTGGGTGCTAGCGACCACAAATCAATTACATTTAGAATTGAATGGAAGTATGATAGTAGGGATAACTCAGTAACAGTCCCAGATTTTCGCTTAGCAGATTACGATGGGCTTAGAGAACACTTATCATCTGTTGACTGGGGTAACGAAGAGAGCTATCAATATGACAGTTTTCTGAACACAACACATGCTGCTCAAAGAACGTTTATCCCTTATAAAGAAATTAGATCAAATAGAAATGACCCAAAATGGATGAATAATAGGCTGAAATATCTACTAAGGCATAAGAATGGAATTTATAGGCGTATCAAAAGAGGTGAGGGTCATCTTATGAATCAGTATATTGACATTAAGAGGGACATTAAAAAGGGGATAAGAAAAGCTAAAAGGGACTATGAAATTAAAGTTGCTAGGGATTCTAAAACTAACCCAAAAAGTTTTTTCCAGGTATATAGAACAAAAGTCAGAGATAAGATAGGTCCCCTTAAAAATAACTATGGGCATCTTACTGACAAAGAGAATGAAATGTGCTCGATTTTAAATAATTATTTTCTCTCGGTTTTTACACAGGAAGACACTAATAATATTCCGGTAATAAATTTTTATAGTGGGCCAGAAGAAGATAAATTATGTAACATCACAGTCACTAGTGAAATGGTTGTGAAGCAGATAGACAGACTGAAGCAAAATAAGTCACCGGGTCGTGATGAGGTTTTCTCAAGGGTTCTAAAGGAATGCAAAATGGAAGTCTGTGAACCATTAACTAATATTTTTAATTTATCTCTTCAAACAGGTGTAGTGTCTGATATGTGGAAGATGGCTAATGTAATTCCTATTTTTAAAACAGGGGACAAGTCGTTACCGTCAAATTACCGCCCAATAAGCCTGACCTCAATTGTAGGCAAATTACTAGAGTCAATTATTGCTCAAATTATAAGAAGCCATCCTGATAAGCATAGCTTGATTAATGATACTCAGCATGGATTCACAAGAGGCCGGTCTTGTTTAACTAATTTATTAACTTTCTTCAGTAAAGCTTTTGAGGCTGTTGACCACGATGAAGAATTTGATATTATTTACTTAGATTTTAGTAAGGCATTTGATAGAGTTCCGCACCAAAGACTGTTGAAGAAAGTAGCAGCTCATGGCATTGGGGGAAGGGTGCTCTCGTGGATCGAATCATGGCTCACAGACAGGAAGCAGAGAGTGTCCATAAATAGGGTTAAATCCGAGTGGGGATCAGTAACAAGTGGCGTTCCACAGGGATCAGTCTTGGGCCCATTGTTGTTTATAATATATATCAATGATCTTGATGAAGGAATTACTAGTGATATGAGCAAATTCGCCGATGACACGAAGATAGGTAGGATAATTGATTCAAACGTAGATGTTAGGGAACTTCAGGAGGATTTAGACAAACTCTACTGTTGATAAATTAGACACATATGCAACTCTTGGGTATCTTTATTGAGGAAACGTTTCGCCACACAGTGGCTTCATCAGTCCATACGTAATAAAGTTGGTAGAATTACCGACAATATGTAAAGTAAAAGGACACAAGAGCAACTAATGTGACATTTATTGTGGCAACGTTTCGCTCTCCAGGAGCTTTATCAAGCCATTACAAACAATACATGTACACAGAGGGTATATAAAGGCTCAGAGTGAGGTGAATACTAGTGAGGTACCATTTCGATGTTCACTAGTGGTAGTAGTAGTAGTAGTAGTAGTAGTAGTAGTGGTAGTGACAAAAGTAATACAATATGGTAGAGCAATTAATTCGTACATGAGTAAAAGGATATAAAAGCTATTACTTGGGTAACATAAAAATAGGTTGGACAAATACAAACTGGAATGAGGCAGCTTGTTTCAGTGTTCACTCTCTGTGCTTTGTGTAGTATAACAGGAGAGACTATGTGATGGCAGGGTTTACTGTTTTCAGGAGGATTCTTGCTAAGACTTCGGAGATGGTGAAGCTGCCGTTGTTTTGTTTAATTGTATTCGAAACAGCGATCATTGCTGATTCAAGGCACTTGCGTGTGCGGAAATTAGTTTCTTTGATCACTAATTGGGCGTCTCTGAATTTCATAAGATGATTGGTGGAATTTCGGTGTTGTACACAGGCGTTGTTTAAGTTGTCGTTCCTACATGCGTATATGTGTTCATTGAGGAGAAACTTGAAGAACAGGAGGAGAATGAGGTAATCAGTCCCTCAACCTTGAGTCGATGTGTTCAGTCCAATCCATCAGGCCATCAATAAAGATACCCAAGAGTTGCATATGTGTCTAATTTATCAACATGTCGGTTCTCTGAACCATTCATCTACAAACTCTACTCTTGGTCAGAAAAGTGGCAGATGCAGTTCAATGTAGATAAATGCAAGGTCCTGAAGCTCGGGAGTGTCCATAACCCTAGCACTTATAAGTTAAATAATGTAGAACTTAGCCATACAGATTGCGAAAAGGACTTGGGGGTTATGGTGAGCAGCAACCTTAAACCAAGACAGCAATGCCTAAGCGTACGTAATAAGGCAAATAGATTACTGGGATTTATATCAAGAAGTGTAAGCAACAGAGGTCCAGAGGTCATACTGCAGCTTTATACATCGTTAGTAAGGCCTCACCTAGATTATGCAGCTCAATTCTGGTCTCCATATTACAGAATGGACATAAATTCGTTAGAAAACATTTAGCGTAGGATGACTAAATTAATACATAGGATTAGAAATCTTCCTTATGAAGAAAGATTGAAGACTCTTAAGTTACATTCACTTGTTAGACGAAGAATGAGGGGAGACCTGATCGAAGTGTATAAGTGGAAGATAGGTATTAATAAAGGGGATATTAACAAGGTCTTGAGGATATCTCTCCAAGAGAGAACCCGCAGTAATGGATTTAAATTAGATAAGTTTAGATTTAGAAAGGACATAGGAAAGTATTGGTTTGGAAATAGGGTAGTTGATGAGTGGAACAGTCTACCTAGTTGGGTTATTGAGGCTAGGACTTTGGGTAGTTTCAAATTTAGGTTGGATAAGTACATGAGTGGGAGGGGTTGGATTTGAGTGGGACTTGCACATCGGAGCTTATTTCTTGGGTGGCATTGAAAATAAAGCTGGTCAAATGTTTGTTAGTGTGATGAAATGTAAAGGACCTGCCTAGTATGGGCCAACAGGTCTGCTGCAGTGTTCCTCCTTTCTTATGTTCTTATGTTCTTATGTATATATATATACTTCAGGTGCGCCATGTACGTCCACATGCACGGTGTATATATGTAGTACTCTAGGTGCGCCATGTACGTCCACATGCAGTGTGTATATATATACTTCAGGTGCGCCATGTACGTCCACATGCAGTTTGTATATATGTACTTTAGGTGCGCCATGTACGTCCACATGCAGTGTGTATATATGTACTTCAGGTGCGCCATGTACGTCCACATGAAGTGTGTATATATGTACTTCAGGTGCGCCATGTACGTCCACATGAAGTGTGTATATATGTACTTTAGGTGCGCCATGTACGTCCACATGCAGTTTGTATATATGTACTACAGGCGCGCCTTGTACTTCCACATGCAATGTGTATATATGTACTTTAGGTGTGCCATGTACGTCCACATGCAGTGTGTATATATGTACTTTAGGTGCGCCATGTACGTCCACATGCAGTGTGTATATATGTACTTCAGGTGCGCCATGTACGTCCACATGCAGTGTGTATATATGTACTTCAGGTGCGCCATGTACGTCCACATGCAGTGTGTATATATGTACTTCAGGTGCGCCATGTACGTCCACATGCCGTACAGCTGCCAGGGACCACTGAAGGTGGCCTCATGGACCCCTCACCGTGGTCTCGTTCTCACATCAAAAATCCCACTCTTTCCCGGCAAGTTTTCCAAGTGAGTACCATTGTTTGGTTGGGACAGGTACATGTTTATAGTGAATACCATTGTTGGGTTGTGACATGTACATGTTTATGGTGAGTACCATTGTTTGAGTGTGACAGGTACATGTTTATAGTGAATACCATTGTCGTGTTGTGACATGTACATGTTTATGGTGAGTACTATTGTTCGAGTTGTGACATGTGCATGTTTATGGTGAGTGCCATTGCTCGGGTTGTGACATGCACATGTTTATGGTGAGTACCATTGTTGGGTTTTGACATGTACATATTTATGGTGAGTACCATTGTACGGATTGTTGTAGACAGCCTGTACTGTCTGCACAGACAGCCCATGCTGTCTGCCAGCTTAGTTCATATTTCGCGCCTTTCTGGTGCTGCCACCTATAGGCGTTGCCACTTCAGCCTGCCTGCCCTTGCCATGCGCTCACTCTGGCGTCACTCTTCACACAGTCAAGAAGGCCTACTCCTAGCTCCTCTCGTGGGATGGCCCTGCCCGGGCCTTGGGCACAACACACAAGCCTGTGTACCCACCACTACTTAACAATAAAGTAAGAAGCCTCCGAAGACGTTTATCATTAACCACCCGCTTCAGCCCTACCAAACAAACTGGGTTATAAATGGTAGCAGCGGTGGTCGCAGCAGTGTGTTTGCCCGGAGAGAGGAAGGAAGGAATGAAGTTGTTCACTTCATCCCTCTACACAACAAGAATCCGTCTCTCAACGAGTTATCCTGACGTCGTGTCTGCACGTTTGAGCATCCAGACACAGGTACAAGCAGGATCCAGCTGAAATTTACCGAATTTCTTCGAGAATTGTAAGTGGCGTCCCAGTGACCCCATGCTACAGTGTCCCATGCTGTTTCTCAAGTCATGTGTTCAGCGTCACTTGTATGTTGCTGTTGTTGTTCAGCTCAGCACAGCTGTTTCAGCAAGCCAGAGGTGAGTTTCGTGGTGATTTCTGTGTCCAGTGTGTTTCCCTGTGTTTGTGGGTGGGAGAAGGAGGAATGGCCAGATGCTCCCTCGCCATACACTCACCCACGCTCCTCGCCACCACATTACCATACACTCACCACTACTCACTCCCTCTGCTGCGTTTTTCTGCTGTTTTTCGTTTGATTCATTGCCAGAGCCGTGTATCCAAGTGCCCGAGGCCACTCGAAGCAACGTAGATCAGCATGCCACGTAGATCACGACGCCACGTGGATCACGATGCCGCCATGTTGGGTGTGGGCGATGTCACGTGGACCTACGAGCTACGTGAGTTACCAGATGTCCCAGGCCATATGCTGTGGTCTGCTGCCCGCATCACATTAACGTCACCGACGATGCTGCCCGACTTCATGACATCATGATGTCTGCTGACGTTACCTCACGATGTCTGCCTGACGTCACCTCGAGATGTCTGCTGACGTCACCTCGCGACATCACATGATGTCACATCGAGTGTTTCTAGTAATTATTTCAGTATTGTCGAGAAGATTGAGAGAAGATATATGTCATGTGTTAATTAATTCCTCTCAGTCAGTGTTCTCACATGTTAGTGTACCGTATGTACCGCAGATGTGTTTAAAGTTTCCGTGTGTCCAGTGAGGTCTGAGCCAGACCTGAGTAGCACCTCTGTGCTAAGTCACCCGATGTGACCAGTGCATTTGACAGTTGTTATCAGACAGCCCTGAGCGTATGAGCCCCCTTGTACAGAAAGCTCTTATGCTCGTCGCTCGTGATGTTCTGCAAAATCGTACCTGCTACGATTCCCATCGAGATTTGTTTCACTTCGACTCCAGACCTTCAGAGTGCAGTTATATGTAGAGAAACAAGTCTGGGGATGCTTAGACTAACCTCTGCTATAACTCCAACTGCCGAGAGAATGACACTCGTTAAGCCACAGTTAGCCCTGTCGGCAGGCGCTGTGTCAGCCTCGTGTCACAAGCTTCAGTGAGCAGCCTGCACAAAGTAGATGTCACTCTGACTGCTAGCTCTCTCACTTCAGTCTGGTGTATAATGTTATGACTCCCAGATGTTTCGCCCAGTCGTCTCTGCCAAGACTCGCTCCACAACTCGCTCCACACTCGCCGGCAGTGACAGCCCAGTGAGAGTACCAGTCGAGAAGTGTCCTCCTGAGTCACTTGCCAAAAGTCCTGCCCAGTTGCCGAGTTTTGTCGACACCTCACTCGAGGGCACCAGCATGTTGTGCCCCAGGTTGAGTGAAACCTGCAGCGACTCCTACGATGTCTGCTTCACCGTTCCAGAGGAGACCGTACCCTGTTACGTCACAGCTCAGCGATGTCTCCCATGTTGCAGTATCTGTCCAGATGCAGGAAGGCGTTGCAGTATCTGTCCAGACGCAGGAAGGCATGCATTGATACACTTCGACGCTCACTGCCTATGACCACGATATTTAGCACACCCCACATGTTTTTTTCTTCCCTCCCTGTAGGAAGTTTTTTTTCCATGTCCATACGTATACATATGTTTTTATTTTGTGTTCTGTGCCCTGTGCCTACGAGAGAGAGACCGAGTTTTTTTTACTGCCAGACATGGTCGGGTCGACCATGTGGTAGGTGGCCGAGCGTATGTAGACAGCCTGTACTGTCTGCACAGACAGCCCATGCTGTCTGCCAGCTTAGTTCATATTTCGTGCCATGCTGGTGCTGCCACCTATAGGCGTTGCCACTTCAGCCTGCCTGCCCTTGCCATGCGCTCACTCTCACAGCGGCCTGGCAGGAAGACTTAAGGCCTAGTAGCTCTCTCGTGGGATGGCCCTCCCGGGCCATGGGCACAACACACAAGCCTGTGTACCCACCACGACTTAAAAATAAAGTAAGAAGCCTCCGAAGACGTATCATTTACTCCCCGCTACCAGAACACCAAACAATATTGGGTTGTGACATGTACATGTTTATGGTGAGTGCCATTGTTGGGTTGTGACATGTACATGTTTATGGTGAGTACCATTGTTGGGTTGTGACATGTACATGTTTATGGTGAGTACAATTGTTGGGTTGTGACATGTACATGTTTATGGTGAGTACCATTGTTGGGTTGTGACATGTATATGTTTATGGTGAGTACCATTGTTTGGTTGTGACATGTACATGTTTATGGTGAGTACCACTGTTGGGTTGTGACATGTACATATTTATGGTGAGTACCATTGTTCGGTTGTGACATGCACATGTTTATGGTGAGTACCATTGTTGGGTTGTGACATGTACATGTTAATGCTGAGTACCATTGTTCGGGTTGTGACAGGTACATGTTTATGGTGAGTACCGTTGTCGGGTTTGTGACATGTACATATTTATGGTGAGTACCATTGTTCGGGTTGTGACATATACATATTTATTGTGAGTACCATTGTTTGGTTGTGACATGTACATGTTTATAGTGAGTACCATTGTTCGGGTTGTGACATGTACATATTTATGGTGAGTACCATTGTTTGGGTTGTGACAGGTACATGTTTATGGTGAGTACCATTGTTCGGTTGTGACATGCACATGTTTATGGTGAGAACCATTGTTGGGTTGTGACATGTACATGTTTATGGTGAGAACCATTGTTGGGTTGTGACATGTACATGTTTATGGTGAGTACCATTGTTCGGTTGTGACATGTACATGTTTAAAGTGAATAACATTGTTTGGTTGTTACATGTACATGTTTATGGTGGACACTAAGTGTCCATAGAGATAACAATGTACTAGCATATATGTGAATTAAGTCAGCCTGGTGGAAACTTAACGTTCTCGCTTGATTGGTGTGATTCTGTTTTGCCTTCTGAGCATTTAAGATTCATGACAGTTTATTGTAACTCAAAGTAACATTCAGTAATTACTTTCTAATATTTTTTTGTGTATTTGTAAGTCTCACTAAACTATGTAGTGTTTATATTGCAATTTACATCGTGATACTTGATACTCATCAACATGTAACTGTTTAATTGCATTATTTAATAAGAGTTTTAAAATACTCACACAAATATAAATAAGAATTGGAAGGGAATTATATATATATATATATATATATATATATATATATATATATATATATATATATATATATATATATATATATATATATATATATATATAGGTATATAGGTATATATAGGTATATATAGGTATATTATAGGTAGTAGGTTGGTAGACAGCAACCACCCAGGGAAGTACTACCGTCCTGCCAGATGACTGTGAAACAAAAACCTGTAACTGTTTTGCATGATGGTAGGATTGCTGGTTTCTTTTTCTGTCTCATAAACACGCTAAGATAACAGGGATATCTTGCTACTCCTACTTACACTTTGGTCACACTTCACAGACACGCACATGCATATATATATATACATACATCTAGGTTTTTCTCTTTTTTCTAAATAGCTCTTGTTCTTTTTTATTTCTTCTATTGTCCATGGGGAAGTGGAAAAGAATCTTTCCTCCGTAAGCCATGCGTGTCGTATGAGGCGACTAAAATGCCGGGAGCAATGGGCTAGTAACCCCTTCTCCTGTATACAATTACTAAAAAAGAGAAGAAGAAAAACTTTATAAAACTGGGTTGCTTAAATGTGCGTGGATGTAGTGCGGATGACAAGAAACAGATGATTGCTGATGTTATGAATGAAAAGAAGTTGGATGTCCTGGCCCTAAGCGAAACAAAGCTGAAGGGGGTAGGAGAGTTTCAGTGGGGGGAAATAAATGGGATTAAATCTGGAGTATCTGAGAGAGTTAGAGCAAAGGAAGGGGTAGCAGTAATGTTAAATGATCAGTTATGGAAGGAGAAAAGAGAATATGAATGTGTAAATTCAAGAATTATGTGGATTAAAGTAAAGGTTGGATGCGAGAAGTGGGTCATAATAAGCGTGTATGCACCTGGAGAAGAGAGGAATGCAGAGGAGAGAGAGAGATTTTGGGAGATGTTAAGTGAATGTATAGGAGCCTTTGAACCAAGTGAGAGAGTAATTGTGGTAGGGGACTTGAATGCTAAAGTAGGAGAAACTTTTAGAGAGGGTGTGGTAGGTAAGTTTGGGGTGCCAGGTGTAAATGATAATGGGAGCCCTTTGATTGAACTTTGTATAGAAAGGGGTTTAGTTATAGGTAATACATATTTTAAGAAAAAGAGGATAAATAAGTATACACGATATGATGTAGGGCGAAATGACAGTAGTTTGTTGGATTATGTATTGGTAGATAAAAGACTGTTGAGTAGACTTCAGGATGTACATGTTTATAGAGGGGCCACAGATATATCAGATCACTTTCTAGTTGTAGCTATACTGAGAGTAAAAGGTAGATGGGATACAAGGAGAATAGAAGCATCAGGGAAGAGAGAGGTGAAGGTTTATAAACTAAAAGAGGAGGCAGTTAGGGTAAGATATAAACAGCTATTGGAGGATAGATGGGCTAATGAGAGCATAGGCAATGGGGTCGAAGAGGTATGGGGTAGGTTTAAAAATGTAGTGTTAGAGTGTTCAGCAGAAGTTTGTGGTTACAGGAAAGTGGGTGCAGGAGGGAAGAGGAGCGATTGGTGGAATGATGATGTAAAGAGAGTAGTAAGGGAGAAAAAGTTAGCATATGAGAAGTTTTTACAAAGTAGAAGTGATGCAAGGAGGGAAGAGTATATGGAGAAAAAGAGAGAAGTTAAGAGAGTGGTGAAGCAATGTAAAAAGAGAGCAAATGAGAGAGTGGGTGAGATGTTATCAACAAATTTTGTTGAAAATAAGAAAAAGTTTTGGAGTGAGATTAACAAGTTAAGAAAGCCTAGAGAACAAATGGATTTGTCAGTTAAAAATAGGAGAGGAGAGTTATTAAATGGAGAGGTAGAGGTATTGGGAAGATGGAAGGAATATTTTGAGGAATTGTTAAATGTTGATGAAGATAGGGAAGCTGTGATTTCGTGTATAGGGCAAGGAGGAATAACATCTTGTAGGAGTGAGGAAGAGCCAGTTGTGAGTGTGGGGGAAGTTCGTGAGGCAGTAGGTAAAATGAAAGGGGGTAAGGCAGCCGGGATTGATGGGATAAAGATAGAAATGTTAAAAGCAGGTGGGGATATAGTTTTGGAGTGGTTGGTGCAATTATTTAATAAATGTATGGAAGAGGGTAAGGTACCTAGGGATTGGCAGAGAGCATGCATAGTTCCTTTGTATAAAGGCAAAGGGGATAAAAGAGAGTGCAAAAATTATAGGGGGATAAGTCTGTTGAGTGTACCTGGTAAAGTGTATGGTAGAGTTATAATTGAAAGAATTAAGAGTAAGACGGAGAATAGGATAGCAGATGAACAAGGAGGCTTTAGGAAAGGTAGGGGGTGTGTGGACCAGGTGTTTACAGTGAAAC
>NC_091368.1:18546708-18664875 GCF_038502225.1 Cherax quadricarinatus
TCAGCGAGACAGGTAGCGGGATCTAGGCAATAGATCTGAAATATAAACCTCATCTTTTACGGAATACTGCAGTGTGCCACTTCAGCTAGGAACATTTGCTTCAGCTAGGAACATTTGCTTCAGCTAGGAACATTTGCTTCAGCTAGGAACATTTGCTTCAGCTAGGAACATTTGCTTCAGCTAGGAACATTTGCTTCAGTTAGGAACATTTGCTTCAGCTAGGAACATTTGCTTCAGCTAGGAACATTTGCTTCAGCTAGGAACATTTGCTTCAGCTAGGAACATTTGCTTCAGCTAGGAACATTTGCTTCAGCTAGGAACATTTGCTTCAGCTAGGAACATTTGCTTCAGTTAGGAACATTTGCTTCAGCTAGGAACATTTGCTTCAGCTAGGAACATTTGCTTCAGCTAGGAACAAAAGGTCCGTTATACCTTCACAGACGCCCCTAAGTTTTTATTTATATTGGTTTCCTTTCAATTCATTTAACAGAGCCTGATGAGATTCTAAAGTATACTAAAAATATTGAAGTTTCTTCGCATATATTACCCATTCAATCAGTGTATAGTCCACTCAGTATCAACATTAAAATACACTATACATTTCCATTAATCTTCAGCATCCTTCAACTGCTAATGAGTGCTGGCAAATTCACGGTGGACGATGAGGATATCCTCAAGCTCACCAGAGTAGATAAAGTAATTAGATAGTTTCGAGTTCCTTATTCTACACGACCGAAAGTCCGTCAGCTGGGCACTCAACTATATAATGGTGAAGGTCTTGTGCTCTAATACAGTATAGGCTGAAGGCAACAGAAGTGACGAGGTTCAGCTTGATGGAGTTGAATTCTTCTCCAGGCTGAGGGACTGGCAACCTCCAGTTATTTTTACAAAGTTGATGGAATGATTATTTCATCTTTACCTCGTCACTTTTGCTGCCTTCCACCTATACTCTGTATTTGACTAACGAAACCTACCGTGTAGGCGAAATATTTCAACTTACAAAGATACCCAACTGTCCCACATATCTTATTCATCAACCTGTCGGTATTTTATACCATTTTCGACATTTTCTTTTCTGTTCGGCGGCCATCAAAAGGTTCACAGGACCTCAACAGTGAGCTTAATATCAGATTCTTGGATGATAGCACCACAGTATCCCTTCTAAAGAACGTCAGAATTATCTAAGAGCAAGGGGAGAATATAGGCCTCTCTCTAATCCCCTCGAAATGGAAGCTAGTGTCCTCCAGTAAGCACAGAATTGAACAAATCACAGTTGCCCTGGAAAGAGGCAGTCGTTGATTTTATTCCTTGTAAACTTCTTGGTGCTTCTCTTGGGGCTAAAATTGTTGGTGAGATGTTGGAAAAAATAATCTCTCACCTCAAATGGCAGGAAATAGGATCGGCAACCTTGATACCCATAATGCCTTCTGTTTTCTTTCCTGGTGTCTATCCTCCCTGAGCTAGCCTAATTTTGCGATGGTCTCCATCCTTTGTCAGTCCAAAACAGAGAGAGCACAACTTCATTCTGAAGTTCATGCTGTAAAATGTTCTAAACTTGAATAAAATCGCCCAAACAATGCTATCCAATGCATCAGGAAAGGACATAGCTCGTCTGCTAGTGAGGAAGGCACCACATTCAACTTACCTTGTAGCTGTTCCTAATTCCTCCTTGGGCACTCTCCTGGATCCATAGGCAATTCGGACTGGAGTAGCTCTTCATCTATCCTCCCCCATACTCACCGAACATAGGTAGATTTGCGGCAGGGCGTCAGCTAATAAATTTTGACTCCAGTCACTATTGTCAAACGTTGGAAGGGAAGTATGACGGACACTGAGGGGTGAATGTCATCATCAATCGAAATCTCGCCACAGTCCGTTGCCTAGAATAACGGCAACCTCAGATACAGAGGACTGACGGAAGATATAAGCGTCCAGATGGAGTTACCATGTTACCCTGGAAGGATGATAAGCAAATTGTGTGAAAATACAACTATGCCTCTACCATGCTCTGAAGCCCGAGGGGGGGGGGTAATTCTGCCAGTTTGATGGAGACCCAGAAGATAAACAATGATTTAGTCCCAGTAGGGTCGAAAACCCTCGAAGCATGGGCAAGTGTGCTCTAAGATTCTTTGAAGAGTTATCTGACAAACTCATCAGAGAAACCAAGGACCCCAGAGCAACCAGCTTCCTTTTTCGAAGACTCAGTGTTGCTCTCCAGAGAGGAAATGTTTGCACTATCCTGGGACATATGGCCACTATCCTGGGACATATGGCCCACCGCCGGTGAACTGCATGAAGTATTTGAGGTAAAGGCTCTGTGATGCAATGTATTATATTCTCAATGTATCTTTTTTAATGAATTTTGTTTTCAAATAAAAAAATAAGCATAAAGTATAGGGGAAGGTAAGACAAGACAACACTCAAACATTGGGGATAAACATAATGAGTTTGTCTGAAGAACGTATATTCTCTTCTCTTAGGAAGTGGGACTCCAGTCAGTTCCAGAGGTGGGACTTTTTTGTTTAAACCATACCCCCGGCCGGGATTGAACCCGCGGTCATAGAGTCTCAAAACTCCAGCCCGTCGCGCTAGCCACTAGACCAGCTAGCCACAATAAGATTCATCCAACTAGGTATATTTCTACACCATAGGAAAGTTAGCACAGGCACCTCTGTGACCACAAATGCAAGTTTTTACAGACGAATCTCCAGCTAGCGTGGCCGTGACGAACTCTATGGTGTAGAAATATACCTAGTTGGATGAATCTTATTGTGGCTAGCTGGTCTAGTGGCTAGCGCGACGGGCTGGAGTTTTGAGACTCTATGACCGCGGGTTCAATCCCGGCCGGGGGTATGGTTTATTTGCAATCGTGTCATTACGATTTCTTAAGTCAAGTCTTTTTTGTTTATATATGCGCGCGCCCGCGCATATATATATATATATATATATATATATATATATATATATATATATATATATATATATATATATATATATATATATATATATATATATATATATGATTTTAAATTAAAATTTAAATATAGTTGCTTTTTTCTAGGCTTTATAATGGCCCTAGGCTGATTGTGGCAGCTGAAGAATTTGAACCTCACATTGCTTTAGTAAAAGATCCAGACATCAGCTCCAGCAACTCGTTATTCACAGGTCCAATGGTAAACTTGCTGGAGATACTCGCCAGTGTTATGAACTTCACGTACGTGTTGTTGGAATATCTAGTCTTTTATTAGTAATTTTGAAAAAACTAAATTTGGTCTAATAATTCTTTACTGTTAATGCTTTATTACAGTTCTATTACATTCAGCTTTATGTGTCATTAAAAAATATATTGTAAAAATACTGTATGGCAAATAAACTTGTACCACAGAAAATAATTTACCTTTTTCCAAGTTTGCGTATTTAATAAGTATTTTTTTCCATACTGTACTGACTCCATGACTCTGCCTGGCCAGGTACACGTATGTGCGGCCTAGTGACGGGTCGTGGGGCGTCAAACTAGCGGACGGCTCATGGACTGGAATGGTTGGCATGGTGGGCAGAGGGGTGAGTTTATTTGAATAGTGAATTAGATGTACTTCCATCGTTTAGCGATCCGAGAAAGATATCCCCATGTTCCATAACCCAAGTCCCGTGGGCCTCAGTGCACATAACTGGAACACTTCAGAGAGAGGCTTAAGTGTCGAGTACAGTTAATATTTGAAGGGAATCAGATAAGGCATTCATAAATCATCATGTGGAAGCTAATATCCAAATTTCTTCAATAATAATGTTAAATTAGGACATACACAGCCCAAATCCAATTGTAACCTTCCAGTGAGATTGTTATACTATACTGCACAGACACATTATACTGGAACCGCTCAGAAGACGCATTATCACGTTATGGCCGAATGTAACACTCAGAAGTCGATGGTCTCGGAGGAGGTGAAGGTTAGCGAATGTAACACTCAGAAGTCGATGGTCTCGGAGGAGGTGAAGCTTAGCGAATGTAACACTCAGAAGTCGATGGTCTCGGAGGAGGTGAAGCTTAGCGAATGTAACACTCAGAAGTCGATGGTCTCGGAGGAGGTGAAGCTTAGCGAATGTAACACTCAGAAGTCGTCACCTGGAAAGCAGTATTTCAATTTTCCAATGTCTGCCATAAGAAGAAGTAAACTGCGATTTACCTAGGCATTACTAAATCCGATCTTTTCTTCTAAATAAGACTGACCAGAGTTTAATTAAGTATGTAAGATAGTAAGCTGGAAAATAATTAATGTATATTCAAGATTTACATACTTAAAAAAACTACAGTTGTCTGCTGATCACAAAGATGTAAGACACTTGACAATATATATTATGTGAAATTTTACTTGGATAATCTAGTAAAGTGAATCATTGTAAGTTGTTTCTGATCAAAATAAAAATTCTCCATTTACTTCACAGAAACCAGTTTGATTAATGAACGAGCAAATTAATGCTTATACGACCTAAAAATCAACACGAAGCTTCTTTTGAGGAAAACAATGCAGTAATTAGTAAGTGTTTAAGTTAACTAGGAGTCAGTCATTCACCAATAATTACACAGAATACAACAAAATGTTCAACTACACAGCCTAAAATCAAAATAAACTTCAACCATTGAGAGTGATGCCGTCCATAAGTCTTCTGTTTTAATAAGGCTAAAACGCTAAATCAGCAGAGTTAAATAAGGAAGAATAAGTCCAGTTACTTGAATCAAGAGCCTCTCGTTAGCATCAAAGCAAAATAATTCATTAATGTAAAATAATGCTATTCCATTTTGAGATTAAAAATAACGAAATGGTATCTACACACTCCATTAACAACACCAACCTTCTTCTGTGTGGGATACACGACCACCGGAACCTAACTACACTGATCACAAGGTAACAAAATCTGGGAATGATCTCTCTAACATTGTTCACACAACACTCAGAATGCAACTTCCCCTTGAATCTTAACCAACATACAGTACAACTGCGTTAATGTTGAAGATGATCAAATTAGTCGTTCTCGAGTAATAAGCAAAGTTTTGGAAAAAGGAAAGAAAATTTTGATGAATGTTCCAAAAATAAGAACGTCTTTGATCGTTGAACTTAAAAACGTCAAAAAACTTATTATGTTTAAAATTATTTATTGTCCTGTTAAACCAAATATTCTATTTTCTATTTAATAAAATCTTGTCAGAAAAAAAGCTTAATAAGTGAATAAGGGCAAATTGGTGCCCATACAGTACAAAATAAATAAAAAGAATTTTCAGTGAAGATAAATAAGTATAACAGTTCGATACCGATCAGAAGAGACATTCTCAAGTTACTATTTGTGAAGCAATTTATTTAGCAAATTAGGTAAATTGAGCTTGACATAGATGATAATGAGGACCAGAGTTTCTGTTAATGACCATTAAGTTGAAAGTTTGAAAAAGGACACAACAGGCATCGTACAGTAACTGACCTGATCCCAACGATTCCAAATATTTCTGAATTTATGTAAATTTGTTCCACCTCAGACTAAACTTAATATTAAGTGTCATCCAACTTATGGAATACATCTTCATTAATATTTGGAAGTTCAACAGAAGAAATATTATGTTACTAAATATTTATATATATTTCGATTTATTCAATAATACTGGCATCTTGGGTCTTATGGCACACAATACCAGCATGAACGTGACCTTCACTACACAATACCAGCATAAACCTGACCTTCACTACACAATACCAGCATGAACCTGGCCTTCACTACACAATACCAGCATGAACCTGACCTTCACTACACAATACCAGCATGAACCTGGCCTTCACTTAACAATACCAGCATGAACCTGGCCTTCACTACACAATACCAGCATGAACCTGGCCTTCACTTAACAATACCAGCATGAACCTGGCCTTCACTACACAATACCAGCATGAACCTGGCCTTCACTACACAATACCAGCATGAACCTGGCCTTCACTACACAATACCAGCATGAACCTGGCCTTCAAAACACAATACCAGCATAAACCTGGCCTTCACTACACAATACCAGCATGAACCTGGCCTTCACTACACAATACCAGCATGAACCTGGCCTTCACTACACAATACCAGCATGAACCTGACCTTCACTACACAATACCAGCATGAACTTGGCCTTCACTACACAATACCAGCATGAACCTGGCCTTCAAAGCACAATACCAGCATAAACCTGGCCTTCACTACACAATACCAGCATGAACCTGGCCTTCACTACACAATACCAGCATGAACCTGACCTTCACTACACAATACCAGCATGAACCTGGCCTTCACTACACAATGCCAGCATGAACCTGGCCTTCACTACACAATACCAGCATGAACCTGACCTTCACTACACAATACCAGCATGAACCTGACCTTCACTACACAATACCAGCATGAACCTGACCTTCACAAGACAATACCAGCATGAACCTGGCCTTCAATACACAATACCAGCATGAACCTGGCCTTCACTACACAATACCAGCATGAACCTGACCTTCACTACACAATACCAGCATGAACCTGGCCTTCACTACACAATACCAGCATGAACCTGACCTTCACTACACAATACCAGCATGAACCTGGCCTTCACTACACAATACCAGCATGAACCTGACCTTCACAACACAATACCAGCATGAACCTGACCTTCACTACACAATACCAGCATGAACCTGACCTTCACAACACAATACCAGCATGAACCTGGCCTTCACTACACAATACCAGCATGAGCCTGGCCTTCACTACACAATACCAGCATGAACCTGGCCTTCACTACACAATACCAGCATGAACCTGGCCTTCACTACACAATACCAGCATGAACCTGGCCTTCACTACACAATACCAGCATGAACCTGACCTTCACTACACAATACCAGCATGAACCTGACCTTCACTACACAATACCAGCATGAACCTGGTCTTCACAACACAATACCAGCATGAACCTGGCCTTCACTTAACAATACCAGCATGAACCTGGCCTTCACTACACAATACCAGCATGAACCTGGCCTTCACTACACAATACCAGCATGAACCTGACCTTCACAAGACAATACCAGCATGAACCTGGCCTTCAATACACAATACCAGCATGAACCTGGCCTTCAAAGCACAATACCAGCATAAACCTGGCCTTCACTACACAATACCAGCATGAACCTGGCCTTCACTACACAATACCAGCATGAACCTGACCTTCACTACACAATACCAGCATGAACCTGACCTTCACTACACAATACCAGCATAAACCTGACCTTCACTACACAATACCAGCATGAACCTGACCTTCACTACACAATACCAGCATGAACCTGGCCTTCACAACACAATACCAGCATGAACCTGGCCTTCACTACACAATACCAGCATGAACCTGACCTTCACTACACAATACCAGCATGAACCTGGCCTTCACTACACAATACCAGCATGAACCTGACCTTCACTACACAATACGAGCATGAACCTGACCTTCACTACACAATACCAGCATGAACCTGGCCTTCACTTAACAATACCAGCATAAACCTGACCTTCACTACACAATACCAGCATGAACCTGACCTTCACTACACAATACCAGCATGAACCTGGCCTTCACTACACAATACCAGCATGAACCTGACCTTCACTACACAATACCAGCATGAACCTGACCTTCACTACACAATACCAGCATGAACCTGACCTTCACTACACAATACCAGCATGAACCTGACCTTCACTACACAATACCAGCATGAACCTGGCCTTCACTACACAATACCAGCATGAACCTGACCTTCACTACACAATACCAGCATAAACCTGACCTTCACTACACAATACCAGCATGAACCTGACCTTCACTACACAATACCAGCATGAACCTGACCTTCACTACACAATACCAGCATGAACCTGACCTTCACTACACAATACCAGCATGAACCTGACCTTCACTACACAATACCAGCATAAACCTGACCTTCACTACACAATACCAGCATGAACCTGACCTTCACTACACAATACCAGCATGAACCTGACCTTCACTACACAATACCAGCATGAACCTGACCTTCACTACACAATACCAGCATGAACCTGGCCTTCACTACACAATACCAGCATGAACCTGGCCTTCACTACACAATACCAGCATGAACCTGACCTTCACTACACAATACCAGCATGAACCTGACCTTCACTACACAATACCAGCATGAACCTGACCTTCACTACACAATACCAGCATGAACCTGACCTTCACTACACAATACCAGCATGAACCTGGCCTTCACTACACAATACCAGCAGGAACCTGACCTTCACTACACAATACCAGCATGAACCTGGCCTTCACTACACAATACCAGCATGAACCTGACCTTCACTACACAATACCAGCATGAGCCTAGCCTTCACTACACAATACCAGCATGAACCTGGCCTTCACTACACAATACCAGCATGAACCTGGCCTTCACTACACAATACCAGCATGAACCTGACCTTCACTACACAATACCAGCATGAACCTGGCCTTCACTACACAATACCAGCATGAACCTGACCTTCACTACACAATACCAGCATGAGCCTAGCCTTCACTACACAATACCAGCATGAACCTGGCCTTCACTACACAATACCAGCATGAACCTGGCCTTCACTACACAATACCAACATGAACCTGACCTTCACTACACAATACCAGCATGAACCTGACCTTCACTACACAATACCAGCATGAACCTGACCTTCACTACACAATACCAGCATGAGCCTAGCCTTCACTACACAATACCAGCATGAACCTGACCTTCACTACACAATACCAGCATGAGCCTGGCCTTCACTACACAATACCAGCATGAACCTGGCCTTCACTACACAATACCAGCATGAACCTGGCCTTCACTACACAATACCAGCATGAACCTGACCTTCACTACACAATACCAGCATGAACCTGACCTTCACTACACAATACCAGCATGAACCTGGCCTTCACAACACAATACTAGTAGGGAAAATCTGGAGGCCATCACAATTTTCATTTCCCACTTATGGCATGGAGCCCATTTTTTTTCAGCTATTTTACTATATTGACTACTGATGGGACGATACAAAATTTTTTTTTCCCATACTGTGTTAGTTACTGTTTGTCAAAGGTTCTTGTCGATTATGCTTGTGCGTGTACACACACCTCTGTACTAACTTACTTGTGGTTACAGGAATCACATCACAACTCCTGGCTCTGCCTCTTCTTTGGTCGCTACTATAGGTCTCTATACGTCTACTCTCTCCCTTCTCAATGAGCTTTATCGTATCTCTTCTTCAAGCTATGTATGGATCAAGCCTCCACTACATCATTCTCCAGATTATTCCACTTCCTGACAGTTCTATGACTGAAGAAATACTTCCAAACATCAGTGTGACTCATTTGAGTTTTTAACTACCATCTATGACCCGTTGTTGGTGTGTCCCATCTCTGAAACATTCTGTCCTTATCTACCTATTCATCGTTATCATGTCTCCCCTATCCCTTCTGTCCGCCAATGTCAAGTCGATTTTCCTTAACCTCTCTTCATTGGACATACCTTTAACTCTGGGACTAGTTTTGTTGCAAACTTTCGCACTTTCTCTAATTTCTTAACTTGCTTAGCCAGGTATGGGTTCCATACTGGTGCTACATGCTCCAATATGGGTATGACGTACACGATGTATAGTGTCGAGAATGACTCCTTTTAGACATCTAAGATGTCTAAAAGCTACTCTCAGGTTTGCCATGCGCTCGTATGCTCCAGCAGCTATTTGGTTGATATGCCCCTCAGGAAATGTGCTCGGTATGATCACCCCAAGATCCCTTTCTTTGAGTGAGTTTTGCAGCCTCTAACTTCTTAGGCTGTACTCAATCTACGGTCTTCTTTGTTTTTCCCCAAGTTTCATACCTTTGCACTTGCTGGGGTTAAACTCCAGAAGCCATTTGTCGGACTAGGTTTGCAGCCTGTCCAGATCTCCTTGTAGGCTTACCTGATCCTCGTCTGCTTCTACTTTCCATCACATGGTCTGTGAACAGGGACACCTCTGAAAGTATTCCTTCTGTGATGCTATTCACATATACAAGAAACATTGCCGGACCTAGAACTGACCTTTGTGGAACCCCACTCGACACGTGCATCCATATTGACATCTTGTCTCGTATCAACACACGTTGTTTCCTTCCTGTTGGGTATTCCCTGATCCACAGCAGTGCTTTCCCTATTCCTGCCTCCTCCTTCAATTTTTCATCCAGTCTCTTATGTGGTACTGTGTTGAAAGCCTTCTCACAGTCCAAGAAGATGCAGCCTGGTAGATAAGACACATAGGCAACATGAAGGCAACTTTATCTAAAGTTGCCTAAGTGTTGCGTATGTGTCTTATCTACCAACCTGTCGGTATTGTATACCATTTGATAATCAAGATGCAACCTACTCATCCATCTCTCTCCTCTCTTAATTATGTTACTTTGTTATAGAACTCTAATAGGACTGTGATGAAGGATTTCATTTCGTGTCGGTTGTCATGTATGAATCAATTCCTTTCTGGTGTTCCACCACTCTTCTCCTGATAATCTTCTCCATAACATTACCCACTATACATGTCAGTGACACTAGTAAGAACATAAGAAAAAAGGAACACTGCAGGAGGCCTGTTGGCCCATACTAGGCAGATCCTTTACAATTCATCCCACTAACAAAACATTTGCCCAACCCAACTTTCAATGCCACCCAAGAAACAAGCTCTGATGTGAAAGTCCCACTCAAATCCAACTCCTCCCACTCATGTACTTATCCAACCTAAATTTGAAACTCCCCAAAGTCCCAGCCTCAATAACCCAACTAGGTAGACTGTTCCACTCATCAACTACCCTATTTCCAAACCAATACTTTCCTATGTCCTTTCTAAATCTAAACTTATCTAATTTAAATCCATTACTGCGGGTTCTCTCTTGGAGAGACATCCTCAAGACCTTATTAATATCCTCTTTATTAATACCTATCTTCCACTTATATACTTCGATCAGGTCTCCCCTTATTCTTCGTCTAACAAGTGAATGTAACTTAAGAGTCTTCAATCTTTCTTCATAAGGAAGATTTCTAATGCTATGTATTAATTTAGTCATCCTACGCTGAATGTTTTCTAACGAATTTATGTCCATTCTGTAATATGGAGACCAGAACTGAGCTGCATAATCTAGGTGAGGCCTTACTAATGATGTATAAAGCTGCAGTATGACCTCTGGACTTCTGTTGCTTACACTTCTTGATATAAATCCCAGTAATCTATTTGCCTTATTACGTACGCTTAGGCATTGCTGCTTTGGTTTAAGGTTGCTGCTCACAATAACCCCCAAGTCCTTTTCCCAATCTGTATGGCTAAGTTCTACATCATTTAACTTATAAGTACTAGGGTTATGGGCACTCCCAAGCTTCAGAACCTTGCATTTATCTACATTGAACTGCATCTGCCACTCTTCTGACCAAGAATGGAGTTTGTTTAAATCCTCCTGAAGTTCCATAACATCTACGTTTGAATCAATTATCCTACCTATCTTTGTGTCATCGGCGAATTTGCTCATATCTCTAGTAATTCCCTCATCAAGATCATTGATATATATTATAAACAACAACGGGCCCAAGACTGGTCCCTGTGGAACGCCACTTGTTGCAGATCCCCACTCGGATTTAACCCCATTTATGGACACTCTCTGCTTCCTGTCAGTGAGCCATGACTCGATCCACGAGAGCACTTTTCCCCCAATGCCATGAGCTGCCACTTTCTTTAACAGTCTATGGTGCGGAACTCTATCAAATGCCTTACTAAAATCTAAGTAAATAATATCAAATTCTTTATCGTGGTCAACAGCCTCAAAAGCTTTACTGAAGAAAGTTAATAAATTAGTTAGACAAGACCGGCCTCTTGTGAATCCATGCTGAGTATCATTAATCAAGCTATGCTTATCAAGATGGCTTCTTATAATCTCAGCTATAATTGACTCTAGTAATTTGCCTACAATTGAGGTCAGGCTTATTGGGCTGTAATTTGAAAATAACGACTTGTCCCCTGTTTTAAAAATAGGAATTACATTAGCCATCTTCCTCATATCAGACACTACACCTGATTGAAGAGATAAATTAAAAATATTAGTTAATGGTTCACAGAGTTCCATTTTGCATTCCTTAAGAACCCTTGAAAAAACCTCATCAGGACCCGGCGACTTATTTTGCTTCAGTCTGTCTGTCTGCTTCACAACCATTTCACTAGTGACTGTGATGTTACATAATTTATCTTCTAGCCCACTATAAAAATTAATTACTGGAAAATTGTTAGTGTCTTCCTGTGTAAAAACTGAGAGAAAATAATTATTAAAAATCGAGCACATTTCATTCTCTTTGTCAGTAAGGTGCCCATAGTTATTTTTAAGGGGACCTATCTTATCTCTAACTTTTGTTCTATATACCTGGAAAAAAGTTTTTGGGTTAGTTTTAGAATCCCTAGAAACTTTAATTTCATAGTCCCTTTTAGCTTTTCTTATCCCCTTTTCAATGGCCCTCTTAATGTCAGTATACTGATTCATAAGATGACCCTCACCTCTTTTGATACGCCTATAAATTCCTTTCTTATGCCCTAGTAGATATTTGACCCTATTATTCATCCATTTTGGGTCATTTCTATTTGATCTAATTTCTTTATATGGGATAAACGTTCTTTGAGCAGCATGTATAGTGTTCAGAAAACTGTCATATTGATAGCTCACTTCGTTATCCCAGTCATCAGATGATAAGTGTTCTCTAAGCCCATCGTAATCTGCTAAGCGAAAATCTGGGACTGTTACTGAGTTATCGCTACTATCGTACTTCCATTCAATGCTAAATGTAATTGATTTGTGGTCGCTAGCACCCAGATCCTCTGAAATTTCTAAATTATTAACAAGGGATTCATTGTTTGCCATAACTAAGTCAAGCAGGTTATTTCCCCTTGTAGGTTCTGTCACAAACTGCTTCAAAAAACAATCCTGAACTACTTCTAAGAAGTCGTATGATTCTAAACTCCCAGTCAAGAAATTCCAATCAATATGACTAAAGTTAAAGTCTCCTAGAATTACTACATTATCGTGCCTTGTGGCCTTAACAATTTCCTCCCATAGTAGTCTCCCTTGGTCCCTATCTAAGTTTGGGGGACGGTATATCACTCCTAAAATCAGTTTTTCATGGCCCTCTGAAAATTCTATCCAAACAGACTCTGTATGTGTTACTTCAGACTTAATAACCGTTTTTATGCAACAGTTCAAGCGATCTCGGACATACAATGCCACCCCACCCCCCTTCCCGATACTTCTATCTACGTGGAACAATTTAAAACCCTGAATATGGCATTCCGCAGGCATGTCCCGACTTTTTGAATTAAACCACGTCTCAGTTAAGGCAAATACATCAATGTTACCTGCACTAGCAACTAATCTCAACTCGTCCATCTTATTCCTAGCACTACGGCAATTAGCATAATAAACATTGAAAGACTCTCCTTTCTCTTTACCCTTCCTGCTCATTTCTGTTTTTCTACTAAACCTATTACTGTCCTTATCACCCAAAGTCCCTGGCTTTTCAATATCTACCTCGTTCTGCTTATTACCAGTTCCCCTAGAACTCGTAATGTTACTACACTGGGACTTCACTGTTTTCCTGCCAAAACCCATACCACTAACTATTCCTAGTTTAAAGTCCTAACTGCTCCCTCCACTGCAGTTGCCAGTGCTACCACCCCAGACCTAGATAAGTGAACCCCATCCCTGGCATACATGTCATTTCTGCCATAGAAGAGGTCCCAGTTGTCAATGAATGTTACCGCATTTTCCTTACAGTATTTGTCCAGCCAGCAATTGACACCAATTGCCACGGACAACCATTCATTTCCAACTCCTCTCCTTGGCAAAATACCACATATGACAGGGTTCCCACCCTTACTCCTAATTATTTCTATTGATGACCTATACCTGCTAATCAGGTCTTCACTCCTACGTCTGCCGACATCGTTGCCTCCAGCACTGAGACAGATAATAGGATTGCTCCAATTACCTCTCATGATGTCATCCAGACGGCTAACAATATCCTCCATCCCAGCCCCAGGAAAGCAAACTCTCTGTCTCCTACTCCTCTCCTTCAAGCAGAACGCCCTATCCATATACCTAACTTGGCTATCCCCAACAACAACAATATTCTTACCTTCCTTGTTGTCGTTCGTCGTGATGTTCCCAGTAGTCGACTCACATTCGTCGGGTAGCACTGAGAATGTATTAGATGTTTCCACAACAATTTCCACGGCAGTCTCTTTCTTCTTCATCGTTTCTACCTTTCCATTCGTCTTCTTGATCGTCAACTTCGTTCCCTGCTGTCCAGCCACTGACCACTTTCCCTTCTTGACCTGAGGACTCAAAACAGGAGGACTACTACGAATCTTCTTGTTTTCCTCGGTCAGTCGCCGAATCTCCAACTTCGCCATCCTCAATTCTTCCTTAAGCTGTTGGTAAAGTTGCTCGATGGAGGGCATCTTGCTTCAGTTCGTAGAGAGCGCGCAAACAGGTCTTCACAGAGCTAAGTACACGTCAACACTGCACAAAAGCCAACTCAATCAGGAGCTACTGCGCAGAACGTCTGCACGGCCCAATAGCGATGCGAACACTATAATTTAGTGCCGCCACTTGTTTGTCTCCTTTCTTTAAAATCAGGATTACATTTGTCGTCTTCCACACCTCAGTCAGTTGCTCTGTTACGATATATTTATTGAAGCACCGTGGTATACACTGTGCTGCATACTCTATTATGGGCCGCCTGATGTACTCGGTGTTCAGAGTCTTGAACGATTCCTTACTGAGGTGTCGGAACGCTATTCTTAGGTTTGCCAGGCGCCCATATGCTGCAGCAGTTATTTGGCTGATGTGCGCCTCAGATGTGCTCGGTAATATACTCACCCCAAGATCTTTTTCCTTTAGTGAGATTTGCAGTCTTTGGCTCAGTTTTTAGCGAGCTGATAACCAGACTGAGAGTCGATAACCTAAATGAATGTTTTATGAGCGAGACTCGGAATTTGGTAAATTAAAACCCATCTGATTTTACCCTAACACCATATGACTTCGAAAAGGCGACAAATAACGTGCCCCAGGCCCAGACTCGTGGAACTCCGTGTTCATCAAGAACTGCAAGAAGCCCCTATCATGTGCTTCTAACATTCTGTTAAGAGGGAGCATGGACACAGGGGTCATAACACAGCTACTAAACACAACAGACATAGCCCCACAAAGGTGGCAGTAAAGCAATAGTAAATAACTACAGACCTGTAACACTAACATCCAATACCATAAAAATCTTTGAAAACGTTCAAGGAAGCAAGATCGCCACTCATCTAGATACCCATCAGTTACGCAAGGTAACGTGGGTTTAGAGCAGGTCGCTCCTGCCTGTCCCAACTACTGGACCACTATGACAAACTCCTGGATGCTCAAGAAGACAAAACGCAGATGTATTGTACGCAGACTTTGCAAAAGCCTTCGACAAGTGTGACCATGGTGTAATAGCGCACAAAATGCGTTATGAAGAATAACAGGAAAAGCTAGTAGATGGATCTATAATTTCCAAACAAATAGAACACAGTAGTAGTAACAGAGTAAAGTGCGAGGCGGCTACTGTAAAAAGCTCTGTTCCACAAGGCACAGTACTCGCCCCTATCCTGTTTCTCCTCCTAATATCTGACATAGACAGGGACATAAGTCACAGCACCGTGTTTTACTTTCCAGATGTCACCCAAATTTGCATGAGTGTCCTACACTGAAGACGCTGAAAGACTCCAAACGGACATTAACCAAATCTTGAAATGGGTCGCAGAAAGCAATATGAAGTTCAGTGATGAGAATTTTCAATTATTCCGATATGGAAGACATGAGGAAATTAAAAGTAAATCGGAGAATAAAACAAATTCCAACTACACTTTCAAAGACCACAACAATGTATCAATCGCATCTGCTAGAAAAATGACAGGATGGATAATGAGAACCTTCAAAACTAGGGATGACAAGCCAATGATGACACTCTTCAGGTCGCTTGTTCTATCTAGGATGGAATATTGCTGCACACTAACAGCACCTTTCAAGGCAGGTGAAATTGCTGACCTAGAAAATGTGCAGAGAACCTTCACGGCACACATAACTGCGATAAAACACCCAGATTACTGGGAACGGTTGAAGTTCCTCGACCTGTACTCTTTGGAACGCAGGCGTGAGAGATACATGATTATATACACTTGGAAAATCCTGAAGGGATTAGTACCAAATTTATACACGAAAATGAAAGCAAAAGACTCGGCAGATGATGAAACTTCCTCCCCAGTGAAAAGCAGGGTCGCCACTAGCACGATAAGAAAGAACACAATAAGTGTCAAGGGCCCAAGACTACTAAACTGCCTCCTAGCATACTTAAGGGGGATTACCAATAGACCCCTGGCTGTCTTCAAGAAGGCTCTGGACATACCTGATCAGCAGGGCTGGCTTCGTACGTCGGTTTACGTGCGGCCAGTAGTAACAGCCTGGTTAATCAAGTCCTGGCTACAATGAGGCCTGGTTATTGACCGGGCCGCGGGTGCGTTGACTCCCGAAACCCTCTCTAGGTATTCTCCAGCTATTAGCCTGTAGTCTGTCTGCTGTCGTCTTTGCCCTTCCCAAATCTTCATGACTTTGTGCTTGGTAGGGTTAAATTTCAAGAGCCAGTTGCTGGATCAGGCTTGCAGCCTGTCAAGGTCTTTTCGTAGTCCTGCCTGATCTTCATTCGATTGGTTATGTCATTCACATATACCAGAAACAGCACCGGTCTTATGATTGACCCCTGTGGAACCCGCTAGTCACAGCCGCCCACTCTGGCACCTCTTCACGTACCATGACTCGTTGTTACCCCTATGCAAGGAATTCTCTGATCCAGTGCAGTGCCTTTGCTGTTATAAGTGCCTGATCCTCTAACTTCTACACTAATCTCTTGTGTGGAACTGCAGTCTAGCCCCCCCTCTCTCTATTATCTTCTGTCACCTTGGCGTAAAACCCAAGTAGGTTTGTGACACAGGATTTTCCTTCCCTAAAACGTGCTGGATGTCGTTTATAAGCTCGTTCGTTTCTAGGTTCTTCACCAATTGTTTCCTCTGCTCCCTCTCTGAGGACCCACAGAGAGATGATGTCTGGTTCCACCACCTTTGAGGTATCTTGTTCACTTAGCAGCCTCATCACCTCCTCCTCGGTTTTATGTATTGTGTCCAGCACTTGTTGGTGTATCCAACCATTCCGGCTTTCCTCTCTTATTTTTTTTCTTGTAGCTCTTGGTGGCATGGTCGTGCCTCTGCATGTGACCTCTTCCCCTGTCCACCTTCTCCCCTGTCCCTCACCACTATCCCTGCTCTCTTCCTTCATTCCTCGACCCTGCTTGGTGGGCTGATAGGGTCTTAGCGTAATTTATGTCTCCTTCGTATACCTTGGGATCCTCGTTCAGTATGGGTGCACCAGCTTCAGATGCTGTCTCCTCTGGGCATTACCCCTGTAACTCGCTTCAGCTTATTTACATCATCTTCTTGGGCCCTTATCCTGGCTGCTGCGGCTTCGACTTGTGTGTCACCTAATTGTACTCACCTAATTGTCATTGCAGGGGTCAAGGCTCAGCTCCTGGCCCCGCCTCTTTACTGATCGCTACTAGGTCCTCTCTCTCTCTCTGCTTCCTGAGCTTTGTCATACCTCTCCTTAAAACTATGTATGGTTCCTGCCTCCACTACTTCACTTGCTAGGCTATTCCACTTCCTGGCGACTCTATGACTGAAGAAATACTTCCTAACGTCCCTGTGACTCGTCTGAGTCTTCAGCTTCCAGTTGTTTCCCTTGTTTCTGTGTCCTCTCTCTGGAACATCCTATCTCTGTCCACCTTGTCTATTCCCCGCAGTATCTTGTATGTCGTTATCATGTCTACCCTGACACTTCTGTCCTCCAGTGTCGTCAGTCCAATTTCCCTCAACCTTTCCTCGTACGACGTTCCCCTGAGCTCTGGGACTAGCCTTGTTGCAAACAATGTACTTTCTCTAACTTCTTGACGTGCTTGACCAGGTGTGGGTTCCAGACTGGTGCTGCATACTCCAGTATGGGCCTAACATCCATAGTGTACAGTGTCTTGAACGATTCCTTATTAAGGTATCGGAACGCTATTCTCAGGTTTGCCAGGCGCCCGTATGCTGTAGCAGTTATTTGGTTGATGTGTGCCTCCGGTGACGTGCTCGGTGTTATTGTCACCCCAAGGTCTTTCTCCCTGAGTGAGGTCTGTAGTCTTTGTCCACCTAGCCTATACTCTGTCTGCGGTCTTCTTTGCCCCTCCCCAATCTTCATGACTTTGCATTTCGCAGGGTTGAATTCGAGAAGCCAGTTTCTGGACCACATGTTCAGCCTGTCCAGGTCTCTTTGCAGTCCTGCCTCATCCTAATCCGATTTAATTCTTCTCATCAGCTTCACATCATCTGCAAATAGGGACACTTCAGTCTATTCCTTCCATCATGTCGTTCGCATATATAAAAAATAACACTGGTCCTAGAACTGACCCCTGTGGGACCCCACTCGTCACAGGCGCCCACTGTGATACCTCTTCACGTACCATGACTCGTTGTTGCCTCCCTGTCAGGTATTCCCTGATCCATTGCAGTGCCCTTCCTGTTATATGCGCCTGATCCTCCAGCTTCTGCACTAATCTCTTGTGGGGAACTGTATCAAAGGCCTTCCTGCAGTCTAGGAAAATGCAGTCAACCCACCCCTACTTTCTTACATATGGGGACTACATTTGCTGTCTTCCATTTCTCATGTAGTTGCCCAGTTTCAAGGGACGTGTTGAAGATTGTGGTTAGGGGCATGCACAGCATCTCTGTTCCTTCTCTAAGGACCCACGGGGAGATGTCCGGTCCCATCGCCTTTGAGGTATCAAGCAGCTTCTGCACCTCCTCCTCGGTTGTTCGTATGTCATCCAACACTTGTTGGTATATTCCCTCTTGATGTTCCCTTCTGTGCTGTCTTCCCAGAGCCCTTCCTGTCTCTACTGTAAAAACTTCCTTAAATCTCCTGTTTAGCTCCTCACATACCTCCTGATCATTTCTTGTGAGTTCTCCACCTTCTGTCCTCAGTCTGATCACCTGGTCTTTGACTGTTTTCTTCCTCCTGATGTGGCTATACAACAGTTTCGGGTCAGTCTTGATTTTCGATGCTATGTTATTTTCATACTGTCGCTGGGCCTCCCTCGTTACCTGTGCATACTCGGTCCTGGCTCTGCGACCAATCTCCCTATGTAGTCCCCTCTTTTATAGTCTGGCTTTTCCCATTCAATTCCTGTTACTCCCTCCACTTGCAACTCTACTATGTATTCAAAGCACAGAACCACGTGGTTACTAGCTCCTAGGGGACTCTCATATGTGATGTCCTCAATGTCTGAACTGCCCACGGTGAACACAAGGTCCAATCTTGCTGGTTCATCCTCTCTACGCACTCTGGTAGTGTCCTTAACATGTTGGTGCATGAGGTTTTCCAGCACCACATCCAACATCTTGGCTCTCCATGTTTTGGGACCCCCATGTGGCTCCAGGTTTTCCCAGTCAATCTCCCTGTGGTTGAAATCCCCCATAACCAGCAACTTTGCTCTGCTGGAGTGAGCTCTTCTTTCCATCTCAGCAAGTGTGTCCACCATTGCTCTGTTGCTCTCTTCATATTCCTCTCTTGGCCTCCTGCAGTTCTGTGGTGGATTATACATCACTGCAATGACCACCTTGTGCTCCTCAGACTGAAGTGTACCTACTATGTAGTCCCTTTCTCCTGTCTCGTCTATGCCTCCCATTTTCTCGAATTGCCATCGGTTTTTTATGAGCAGAGCAACTCCTCCTCCCCCTCTTCCCCTTCTATCTTTCCTCATGATCTGGTATCCTTGTGGGAAGATTGCATCTGTTATTGTCTCCGTGAGTTTTGTTTCTGTAACTGCTATGATGTCTGGGGACTTCTCATTGATTCTTTCTTGCCATTCCTCATATTTATTCGTTAATCCATCCGCATTTGTGTACCAAACCTTCAACTTCTGTTCTAATACTGTAACTGTGGTCCTGATGGAATACTGTGGTTGGGAGAGCAGGAGCCCTGGTTGGGGCCTGTGGGGGGGTTGCAGTGGAGATGGAGGAAGAGCTCCCATAGGGGGTTGCTGTAGGGGTAGGGTTCGTGGTGCAGGGGGTGGGAACAGAGGGATTGGTGTGTGATGGTTGGTTTGGATTGTTCAGTTGCCTTGGGGATGTCGTGCCTGGAGTCCTTCTGCAGGTATTTCTGGGGGGTGTGCTTGTCCTTCCACCTGTTCCTGGGTTATTCTGCTCTTCTTTTTCATTTCCTCCCATTCCTCCTTTCGTTTTTGCACTCTTTCAGTATCATCCTTTCCTCCTGTGTTCTGTCTCGATCGAGATACACACTCATGAACTCCTGTTTGCCTGTCAGCCATGCTTTCTCCTGCAGGATCATTGTTCGAGTTGATTCTGCCTTGAAAATTACTTTGAGAGGCCGATTCCTTTTCTTTGTGAACCACCCGATTCTCCGAAAATTTGCCACCTGGGTCATGTCTCCCTCACCTTTCACCTTCATGATACCTTCAATCGCTTTTTTCTCCTCCTGCTTTCTTTCATCTTAAGTTTCCCCTTCAGCTTCGTCTAGCCCATAGACAAAAACTGATCTCTCCATTTCCACCTCCCACTGTGACTCCCATTGCATCCTCTGAGGTGCTTTAGTTCCTTCTCATGGAGTGTTCCTTCCTTCAGTCCCTTCCCTAGCTGTGGCCCTTATGCTCATTGGTTTGTCCTTCCTGCTCACCTGTTCCTGGCCCCCACAAGTGTCTGGTAAGGTCCCTGCACATGTCCTAGTTCCTTCAATATCTTCCAACCTCTCATTCTGTCCTAGTGTGCTCCCTGTCTTTGTTTTGGCCCCATGTGGGTTTGACAGGACCTCTGCATACAGTTTAGCTTCCATGCTCCCTTCAGACCCTTTGTCTGTGTCTGACGTAAACATTGCTGATGCTACTTCTGTATTATCTTTGTCTCTAGGCTGTTTCAGATTTCTCAGCTCCTCTTCTAATCTCTGTATCTTGGCTTCAGCTACTGTGGCATGTTGCTCCAACCGTCTGCATTCTGTTGCTAACCTCTCCTCCATCTTCCTTGCAAGCTCATCTAGCCTCCTTCCCCAGTCATCCTCCCTTTTTTGAGCCCTGCCTCCCAGTCCTCCCTCCCAGATTCGTCCTTCGGGCCCTTTGTTCTCATCCTAGTTCTAGGTTGTCCCCTTGCACCACAGAAGGAAAGGGGAGAGATGGTTAGGGGGAGTGGGGATGGATGGTTATGGGGGAGGGGTAGGATGGTTATTGGAGGGGGAGAGGTGGTTGGGGGAGGGGGTTAGATGGTTTGGGGGACGAGTTAGATGGTTTGGAGGAGGGGCAGGTGGCTAGGGGGAGGGGAAGAGGTGGTTAGGGGAAAAGGGAGTACCTGTTTGTGTCAAGTGTATATGTGCTTGTGTATGTGTGCTTGTGTATGTGTGTGCATGTGTGGGAGAGAGAGGGATGTGATTAAGGGGGTTGGGTGGAGGGGGAGAGAAGGATGAGTGACCCTTAGAAGCGGGGAAGGTGTGTGTGTGTGATGGGATTAGGAGGAGAGGGGAGGGGAAGGAAGGCTGAGGGTAGAGTGACCGCTTGATAACGGGGTCCTTATGGGTGTGTGTGCGTGTGTGTGCATGTGCATGTGTGTGTATGTGTGTGTGTGTGTGTGTGTGTGTGTGTGTGTGTGTGTGTGTGTGTGTGTGTGTGTGTGTATGTGTATGTGTGTGTATATGTGTGTGTGTGTGTGCGTGTGTGTACTCGCTTAGTAAGGGTGTGTACTCACCTAGTTGTACTCACCTAGTTGAGGTTGCAGGGGTCGAGTCCAAGCTCCAATCTCCTGGCCTCGCTCCTTCACTGGTCGCCACTAGGTCACTCTCTCTGAACCATGAGCTTTATCGTACCTCTGCTTAAAGCTATGTATGGATCCTGCCTCCACTACATCTCTTCCCAAACTATTCCACTTCCTGACTACTCTGTGGCTGAAGAAATACTTCCTACCATCCCTGCGATTCATCTGTGTCTTCAGCTTCCAACTGTGTCCCCTTGTTGCTGTGTCCAGTCTGGAACATCCTGTCTTTGTCTACCTTGTCAATTCCTCTCAGTATTTTGTAAGTCGTTATCATGTCCCTCCTATCTCTCCTGTCCTCCAGTGTCGTCAGGTTGATTTCCCTTAACCTCTCCTCGTAGGACATACCTCTTAGCTCTGGGACTAGTCTTGCGGCAAACCTTTGCACTTTCTCTAGTTTCATTACATGCTTGGCTAGGTGTGGGTTCCAAACTGGTGCCACATACTCCAATATGGGCCTAACCTGACCCTTCTGTCCTCCAGTGTCGTCAGTCCGATTTCCCTTAACCTTTCCTCGTACGACATTCCCTTGAGCTCTGGGACTAGCCTTGTTGCAAACCTTTGTACTTTCTCTAGCTTCTTGACGTGCTTGACCAGGTGTGGGTTCCAGACTGGTGCTGCATATTCCAGTATGGGCCTAACATACACAGTGTACAGTGTCTTGAACGATTCCTTATTAAGGTATCGGAATGCTATTCTCAGGTTTGCCAGGCGCCCGTATGCTGCAGCGGTTATTTGGTTGATGTGTGCCTCCGGTGATGTGCTCGATGTTATGGTCACCCCAAGGTCTTTCTAGAACCCTGAGTGAGGTCTGTAGTCTTTGTCCACCTAGCCTATACTCTGCCTGCGGTCTTCTTTGCCCCTCCCCCAATCTTCATGACTTTGCATTTGGCTGGATTGAATTCGAGAAGCCAGTTACTGGACCACATGTCCAGCCTATCCAGGTCTCTTTGCAGTCCTGCCTCATCCTCGACCGATTTAATCCTTCTCATCAACTTCACGTCATCTGACGTGACCCCTGTGGGACCCCGCTCGTAACAGGCGCCCACTGTGATACCTCTTCACGTACCATGACTCGTTGCTGCCTCCCTGTCAGGTATTCCCTTATCCATTGCAGTGCCCTCCCTTTTACATGCGCCTGATTCTCCAGCTTCTGCACTAATTTCTTGTGGGGAACTGTGTCAAAGGCCTCCCTGCAGTCTAGGAAAACGCAATCTACCCACCCCTCTCTCTCGTGTCTTACTTCTGTTACCTTGTCATAAAACTCCAGGAGGTTTGTGATACAGGATTTGCCTTCCATGAACCCATGCTGGTTTTCATTCATAATCTTGTTCCTTTCCAGGTGTTCGACCACTCTCCTCCTGATAATCTTCTCCATGACTTTGCACACAATACATGTCAGAGACACAGGTCTGTAGTTTAGTGCCTCGTTTCTGTTTCCTTTCTTAAATATGGGGACTACATTAGCTGTCTTCCATTTCTCAGGTAGTTGCCCAGTTTCAAGGGATGTGTTGAAGATTGTGGTTAGAGGCACACACAGCATCTCTGCTCCTTCTCTAAGGACCCATGGGGAGATGTTGTCCGGTCCCATCGCCTTTGAGGTGTCAAGGTCACTTAAGAGCTTCTTCACCTCCTCCTCAGTTGTTCGTATGTCATCCAACACTTGTTGGTATATTCCCTCTTGATGTTCCCTTCTGTGCTGTCTTCCCACAGCCCTTCCTGTCTCTACTGTAAAAACTTCCTTAAATCTCCTGTTCAGCTCCTCACATACCTCCTGATCATTTCTTGTGAGTTCTCCACCTTCTGTCCTTAATCTGATCACCTGGTCTTTGACTGTTGTCTTCCTCCTGATGTGGCTATACAACAGTTTCAGGTCAGTCTTGATTCTCGATGCTATGTCATTTTCATACTGTCGCTGGGCCTCCCTCCTTACCTGTGCATACTCATTCCTGGCTCTGCGACTGATCTCCCTATTTTCGTGTGTTCTCTGCCTTCTGTACTTTTTCCATTCTCTATTGCACTTTGTTTTTGCCTCTTTCCACCGTCGGGTAAACCAGGGGCTCGTGCTGGTCTTTCTGTTGTTACTGTTGCCCTTCGGAATAAACTTTTCCACTGCCTCCTTGCATTTTGTTGTTACACATTCCATCATTTCATTTACTGGCTTTCCTGCCAGTTCTCTGTCCCACTGGACCTCCCGCAGGAAGTTCTTCAACCCTATGTAGTCCCCTCTTTTATAGTCAGGCTTTTCCCATTCAACTCCTGTTATTCTCTCCACTTGCAGCTCTACTATGTATTCAAAGCACAGAACCACGTGGTCGCTAGCTCCTAGGGGACTCTCATACTTGATGTCCTCAATGTCTGAGCTGCCCAGGGTGAACACAAGGTCCAATCTTGCTGGTTCATCCTCCCCTCTCACTCTGGTAGTGTCCTTAACATGTTGGTGCATGAGGTTTTCCAGCACCACGTCCAGCATCCTGGCTCTCCATGTTTCGGGACCCCCATGTGGCTCCAGGTTTTCCCAGTCGATCTCATTGTGGTTGAAATCCCCCATAACCAGCAACTTTGCTCTGCTGGAATGAGCTCTTCTTGCCACCTCAGCAAGTGTGTCCACCATCGCTCTGTTGCTCTCTTCATATTCCTCTCTTGGCCTCCTGCAGTTCTGTGGTGGATTATACATCACTGCAATGACCACTTTGTGTTCCCCAGACTGAAGTGTACCTGCTATGTAGTCTCTTTCTCCCGTCTCATCTATGCCTTCCATTTTCTCGAATTTCCCTCTGTTTTTTACGATCAGAGTGTGCATGTGTGTATGTGTGTGTGTATGTGTGTGTGTGCTACAGCTATTCAAGTGCCTAACAGCAGATCCTCTTTTCACCTAGTGTGCGTGTATGTGTGTGTGTATGCATGCGTTTATGTAAGCAGTCCTTATTTTCCTCGTATGTACTACGTATGTTTTGCATATGTACACTATGTCTTGGTTTCCACTGTACTGTGTTGTGTGCATAAAATTACGTAAATTCACATAAAGGTGTGAAATCCTGTATGTGTGTGTGTGTGTGTGTGTGTGTGTGTGTGTGTGTGTGTGTGTGTGTGTGTGTGTGTGTGTGTGTGTGTGTGTATGTGTGTGTGTGTGTGTGTTGTATGTGTGTATGTATGTGTGTGTGTATGCGTGTGTTTATGTAAGCATTCCTTATTTCCCTCATATGTACTACATATGTTTTGCATATGTACCCAATTTCTTGGTTCCTACTGTACTCTCTTGTGCCTAAAACTATGTTCAATTCTGTATGCTAGGCTTTGCTAGGCTACCTCTCATACTAGGCTATCATTAACTGCTTAACTCTCCTAAACCTCAATAAATTCTATTAAATGCCAGTAAATGCTGCTTATTCTAATTCTGATAGCTCGAGGAGAGTGACCCCCAATTTCCAGCTAGAGACTGGTGCTGACCCCATGCAACTCAAACTAGGTGAATATTACGTGCGGCTGGCAGTGGAGTAATGTTGTCGTCCTTCTGGGTCCCAGTATGAAAATGCTTGATGCTTCTCGGTAATTTTTCCACTAACTTCCTGTAGGCACTGTAGTCTATAGCTCATCTATTTTTTTTCACTCACTGTATTTACTGACACATCTATACATATCTCTTATCTCCCTGATCTTGAGTCGCACTTATCCTTCAAATACCCCACTGCGTTATTATGGCAACACTATTTAGGGCTGACACAACCGTTCACCTTCCTTCCAACGGCCCCCACATAGTAACTGACACTATTTACTAAATTGCTTTTCTGTGATCACTTCTATTTCCTTTTTTCGGGGCTTAAGTGATTATATTCACTCTTATGCGTGCACACGCCTATATCCCACACTCTATTCCTTATGGTACAGTCAAAAATTACCACCATAACACGAGCTCAAACCGCGTGACTCCACGAGTGTGTGTGTGTACTCACCTAGCTGAGGTTGCGGGGGTCGAGTCCGAACTGCTGGCCCCGCCTCTTCACTATGTGTGTGTGTGTGTGTGTGTGTGTGTGTGTGGGTGAGTAACCACTCACACTCGTGAGGAAGAGTGTTAATTTTTTATATGTTTAAGCATTCATGTTATCTCAATTTTTTTAAAACATCGGAATGTATCGGACGTGTTTTCACTGTACCATAAAAATGTCCAGTACCCACCGATATCTATACTTTAGTATGTCACTAATAAACTTAACTTTATGGGTGGTTTTCTGATCATAAGATGCATCAGCTATTAAAAAGTGGAAGATTGAGACACTTATGCAACATATGGGAATCTTTATTTAGAAAACGCCACACAGTGGCTTCATCAGTCCAATACAAAGCAGAAAGGTGTAACTTGTCGGTTTTCAAACCATTCATCACAATTAAAAAGTGAAAATGTCCGGAGGAGGTAAATTGAAATTTATCTAACGTGATTTAACTGGAAATTAAAATTCAGGCTGTTTTACACCTAAAATTATTAAATCTTCACCTACTCACTTGAATCTGACTCTCCTCCTGATGGAGGAGAGTCAGATGGGAATGGCTTCAATAACTTTAGTCATTGGTCATTTGCAGACACCAGTTACTCCAGGAATCTACTAGTATTTATTGTACATAAACGTTAAAAAATTGAAGCCTATCTGATAAGACGTTCTCGTGTTATGAGCGAAAGAATTTGCGAAAAGTTGAATTAAAAAATGAAAAGAAAAGAGGAAAAAAAATCATTCAACCAAATAATTGTACAATTTTGGAGATATTTAATCAATTAATGAAATAAGTCAAGTAAATACGGGTAATGAAACGTATTATTTATTTGTAAACAAATAAAATATGTAATCTTACAATAATTATGGTTGTCTCCAGGAAGCAGATATAGGTCTTGGGCCTTTTGGTATGAGTGCTACCAGAGCAGAGATGGTAGACTTCACCAGAGAGATACTGACAGAGACAGCCAGGATTATGGGTGGTCGTGGGCGTCCAGAGGTGGATCCCTGGGGCTTCCTTCTGCCTCTCACACCGCTGGTCTGGTTGGCTACCTTCACAACATTGCTACTACTACCTACACTGGTCTACTTCATGTCACTCTCCGGTTTAAAAACTACTAGTACAAATGTCTGGTCGATTGACATGTTTTTTGTGTATATTAGCATATTTCTACAACAAGGTTGGTACAACTCTTAATTTACTCACAATAAAGCATTTTAATTAAGCCAAATGCAGTTAAGATTACTTTGTTTTACTCCCCCTTGCCTGAAGAGGGCCTCAAATAAAAGTTGAAATATATAGTTTTTCTTTGAAATTAACGCTATTGCCCAAAATTTTGATTCCTTTTTAATTATATAAAGGTGCTGCCTCACAGTTGATCATTTATTAAATTGTCGTTACGTATCATATTATCGTTTTAACAAATAGAAAATAACGTCATATAACGACAGGTACAATACATATTCATTGGCCACTTTATTAGGTACACATGTACATCTGCTTGTTAATACAAATATGTACTCAGAGAATCAAGAAATAACACCTCAGTGCCTAAAAGATGCAGACACCAGAATAGACAATAAATGTGATTTAAGTGACTTTGAGCGTGGAATGATTATTGATGCTAATCTACTGGGTCTTCATACACCACAGTCTAGAGTTTACAGAGAATAGTGGGAAAACAAAAACATGTAGTGAGCAGCAGTTTTGGGGACGAAAACGCCTTGTTATTGTGAGGGATCAAAGTAGACTGGCCAGACTGGTTCAAGTTGACAGGAAGGCAACAGTAAGTCAATTAACCAAGTGTTACAACAGTGGTATTCAGAAGAGCATCTTTGAACGCATAACACGGCAAACCATTAAATAGAGGGACTACGACAGCAGAAGACCACACAGAGTTTCACTCGACTCAGCTAAGAACAAGCAACTGATGCTGTAGTGGGCACAGGCTCACCAAAACTTGACAGATAAAATTTGGTAAAACATCGCCTGAATTTGGCATAAACCTTTGGAATATGATGGAACAGGAGATTCTAAACATAAATATGTAGCCCACAAATACTGCAGGAATTGCGTGATGCTATCAAGGCAACACAGATCAGGATTTCTAACGAATATTTCCATCACCTCGTTAAGTACGTGCGACGAAGAATTCGGTCTGTTCTGGGGGCAACTGGAGCACCTTAACCAGTACTAAAAAGGTGTACTTAACGAAGTGGTCAATGAGTAGATTTAATGGGCCAACAAGCATAAACAATTTTTTCATCCTTAGCTTAATGGAATATACCATTAATTTTTCATTATTATAGAATGCCTAATGGTTCCAAAACATTGGTGGGAGAGGCTGATGGTAGCAACGTGGCTAGTAACTATGTTCGTCATATCCAAGAGTTATGCTGGTAACCTCATGTCTAACTTAGCAGTGAGATACATCCCTCAGCCATACCAGTCACTTCGGGACGTGCTCGACGACCCCTCTGTCACCATGATATGGGAAACAAATACCGCCTATGTGCAGTACTTTCGTGTTAGTATTCAAAACGCACCTTATATTCCAATAATGCATATGCTCAAAACCTCTTAAAAACATTTTCAAAACCCTCTCTCCAACCCTTGCTCTGACGTCATCTGCACCGTCCAGTATCAATCGCAGATTAATACAACTTAATCTTTCTTGCTTCTTCCATTCTCAACTATCAAACAATCTCAAAAATTCTGCAGTCTTAAATGTATTTTTTATATTGTCATTTATTCTTTAAATACAATTACGCATTTTACTATCCATAATTTTCACACCACGAACTGATCTGAACCAAGTGAAAGAATATGTGATTATGGTCGCCTCTGTGCTAAAGTAGGACACTATAATAGTGTTTATGGTCGCCTCAGTGCTGAAGTAGGAAACTACTGTTGTGTTTATGGTCGCCTCAGTGCTGAAGTAGGAAACTACTGTTGTGTTTATGGTCGCCTCAGTGCTGAAGTTGGAAACTACTGTTGTGTTTATGGTCGCCTCAGTGCTGAAGTAGGAAACTACTGTTGTGTTTATGGTCGCCTCAGTGCTGAAGTAGGAAACTACTGTTGTGTTTATGGTCGCCTCAGTGCTGAAGTTGGAAACTACTGTTGTGTTTATGGTCGCCTCAGTGCTGAAGTAGGAGACTACTGTAGTGTTTATGGTCGCCCCAGTGCTGAAGTAGGAGAATACTGTAGTGTTTATGGTCGCCCCAGTGCTGAAGTAGGAGAATACTGTAGTGTTTATGGTCGCCTCAATGTTGAAGTAGGAGACTACGGTAGTGTTTATGGTCGCCACAGTGCTAAAGAGACTATTGTAGATGGTGACGTATGCAAGATTGGTGTGCCAGTGAAAATTGATGATAATTGCCGCTAACTGTTATATGTATAGAAAGAGGAAGGGTTAGATGTAACACTTATACTTAATAATCCCATTTTTCTTAATATAAGAGATATGACATAGGTCATAATGACAGCAGTTTGTAAGCCTATGTTTCAGAGGGGCAGACTTCCAGACAACTATGTTTTCAGACAGGTGACAGATAAATCAGATTATTATTTAGTGACAACTAGAGTGAAAGTAAAAAATACTCATCAAAGGGATAGGAAAATGGCACTGGCACTATTGGGCAAGAGTAAAATGAAAGTTGATTGCAACACGAAAGGCCTAGGCCTATCATTCAACTTCCCCCTGAGAATGGTTTGCATCTTGTATCGCTTGTTCGCGATTCATATATATATATATATATATATATATATATATATATATATATATATATATATATATATATATATATATATATATATATATATATATATATATATATATATATATATATATATATATATATATATATATATATATATATATATATATATATATATATATATATATATATATATATATATATATATATATATATATATTTGTATATATATATATATATATATATATATATATATATATATATATATATATATATATATATATATATATATATATATACATGTCGTGCCGAATAGGCAGAACTTGCTATCTTGGCTTAAATAGCAACGCTCATCTTGCCATATAGGACAAGTGAAAATTTGTGTATGCAATAATTTCGCCAAAATCATTCTGAACCTAACGAAAAAAATATATTTCACTGTGTTTGTTAAGCATTAAATTACTGTAAACAAATCTAAAATATATTTAGTTGGGTTAGACTAAAATAAATTGCTCTTGTTATAATAAGGTTAGGTAAGTTTTCTAAGATTCTTTTGGTGCAAAATTAAAAAATTTTACATTAACATTAATGAAAAAAATATATTTTTAAACGTATAAGAGAAAATTTCAGAAAGGACTTAATTTTAAATGAGTTTTTGCTAATTGACCAGTTTTACATATTCGGCACGACACACGCATATATATATATATATATATATATATATATATATATATATATATATATATATATATATATATATATATATATATATTGTGGAAAATACTGTATATTTTCTGGAAATACGGTAATTTATAGGTAAATAGATGGCCTATATTGTATATAATAAAAATTATGTTACCGAAAATGGGAAGAAGCTGCGCCTGCGCAGAAGACACTCGCCATTTTTTGTTTGAATTGAGAGTAACAGACATTAGTGAATGGGAAGAATTTTTCGTGCTCTAGAGGTTAAAATTGTGCTGACACCTCTCAAATAGGAGCCGAAATTGTTGGATGTGCATTTCTGCATGACTTGAGATATCAGGCGACTGGACAAGACAACTCCAGGAACCTCAGATATGTCTGTGATGTTGTAACTCTGGCCAGTGTTATTTTCATGTATAGACAGAGGTTTTCTGAGTATGATACACCTTGATTTCCAGTCAAATTGGTGATTGATTTTAAGATATTCTCCTTGTGTTATGTATATGTGTATATATATAATTCTTTATTAGTTTAATATACAGTCCACCAAATTTTATTTACCAGAATTCTTGTTGATGCATCTTTTATTTGTAATTAATAGGTCTAGTGCAACTTGTGGATATGACAGTGGTAGGTATCGAATGGGGACATTTTTTTTTTGCGACGTAGGTGTCCCAAATTCCTACTTGTCTAACTGATAAATAATAATTATCTTTGTTCATTTACTGTTATGTACATAATGATACATTCAGATAAATGCAATTTTCCACACACACACACACACACACACACACACACACACACACACACACACACACACACACACACACCCCTGAAACCACAACTAGGTGAGTACACACAGCTGATCCTTGGAATTTGACCGCGTCCCCTCACCCCCCCATACACCTTTCCCTCCCCCACAGACCTTTCCCCTCCCCGCTGTTGCATTCACTCCCTCCTATCTTTTCCTTCCCTCGCGTTTCTCTCTCTCATAGCCTTTTTCCCTCCCCTTCCCCCTACTCTTTCTCTCTCTCTCTCTCTCTCTCTCTCTCTCTCTCTCTCTCTCTCTCTCTCTCTCTCTCTCTCTCTCTCTCTCTCTCTCTCTCTCTCTCTCTCTCCCTCTCTCTCCCTCTCTCTCTCCCTCTCTCTCTCCCTCTCTCTCTCCCTCTCTCTCTCCTTCTCTCTCTCCCTTTTTTTTTTTTTTTTTTTTTTTACACAGGGTTTGACAAGGTTAAGGATCCCTAGCTTTATTGACAGCTATATTACAGGTTAAGGATTCCTAACTTTATTGGCAAGCTAAGAGCTGTTACCTACATCAGCTCATTTGAAAGCATTTTTATTGTTATGAGACATACAAGTATGGGATAGGATGAAGTTGGAGCCATCTGTGGGCCAGCATTTTCATTTGATCAACTGACTTTATCTCGTTGACATCATTATGCTGTACGAATGTGTTCCATACTCGAGTCATCCTGGGTATGTATGATCTCAGATGGAGTGATGTTCTGGAGAAGGGTACAGCCAGAGTGAAGTTGCTGCTTTCTGCCCGTCTTGTGGCATAAAAGCTTGTTTCACGCTGTCCTCGAAGTGGATCCAAGTGTGGTATTTTGACAATATTGGCCTTGTACATAACAGTAAGGCCACCCACATCCCTCCTATGTTGAAGGCTCTACTGAAATGACAGATCTATCCAGGATGGGTCCAGGCGAGAGATGAGACGTCTTGCTCTGTTCTCTACTCTGTCAAGCAGTCGCAGATGAGAGGGGGGGCAGGCAAACCAAGAAAGTGGAGCATACTCAAGATGTGAGCGTACTTGTGCCTCGTACAGGATCTTGCAACCCCTACTGTCAAGCAGATGCGAGATACGGAGAAGTGCTGTAAGCTTCCTGGCTGCCTTGTTTGCAAGATTTACAACATGGTTCTTCATGGTTAGTTTGGAGTCAAATTTCACCCCAAGGATATCAACTTCTTCTCCAGGTGCCAACACCCTCCCATTCATCCTTACTACTTCACCAGCATTACCCTCTCTCTCCCTCTCTCTCTCCCTCTCTCTCTCCCTCTCTCTCTCCCTCTCTCCCTCTCTCTCTCCCTCTCTCCCATAACCCTATCTCTCACCCTCCTCTCTCTCTATAGGCTTCTCTCTCCATCTCTCCATTTCTCTCTCTCATAGCCTTTTCCCTCGCCCTCCTTTCTCCCTCTCTCTCTCTTTCTCTCCCTCTCCCTCTCTTTCTCCCTCTCTCTACCCTTTCTCTCCCCCCTCACATTTCTCTCTCTCCCCCTTGGTCTTATCCCTCACCCCCATACTCTCTCCTCTCTCTCCCTCTTTCTACCCTTTCTCTCTCCTCTCTCTCCCTCTTTCTACCCTTTCTCTCTCCCCCTCGCACCCTCTCCCTCCTCTAGCCTTCTGTCTGTGGTAAAAAAAAAAAAAAAAAAAAAAAATGGGTGGCCTTAGAGGACGGAAAATCAGAGATCTGGTAGACGAACCAGGGAGGAAAGACTGGGAGTTAGAGCTCCAAAAAAGGGAGGAAGAGTGGGGAAGGAAGATAGTAGAGCTTGGTAAGAAAATGGAGGAGCAGATAGCTGAAGAGTGCAGGAAGTGGGAAGTACAGGTCTTAGCAGCAGAAGCTAGGATACAGTGCTTAGAAGAGAAACTGCAAAGCCTGAAACAGATTAGAGAGACAAATGACAATTCAGATGTGACATCAGGAAATTCAAAGTCAGGCGCAGACAAGGGGACGGTAAGCAACAACGGAGACATGCCGTACACGAAGGCCCTATCAGACCCACGTGAGGCCAGGGAAAAGACGATGAGCACACTAAGATCAAACGACAGGTCCGAAGACAATGAAGGTATGCTATATGCAGAGATTCTAACAGCCAACTGCAGTAGCAAGGGACAGCTGGTCAGGAAAGACAGTTCACTGAGAATAGAAGTTTCAGATATGACAGGGACTGAAGGCAAGAACATGTCAATGGAAGGAAATAAAATGCCTCAGAGGAAGCAGATGGAGACTCAGTGGGAGGAGGAAAGGGCGAGGTCAGTTTTTGTGTACGGGCTCCAAGAAGCCAAGGGGGACAACTTTGAAGAAATAAAACAGGAGGAGAAAAAAATGATTGAAGGCATCATGAAAACAATAGGGGAGGGCGATATGACCCAGGTGACAAATTTTCAGAGAATTGGGTGGTTTGCGAGTGGAAGGATACGGCCTGTCAGAGTAACTTTCAAGGAAGAATCAGTTCGAACCAGGATTCTGCAAGAGAAAGCAAGACTGAGGGACAAAGAGGGGTACCAGAGAGTATACCTCGACCGCGACAGAACACAAGAAGAAAGGACTACACTGAAAGAGAGGGTACAGAGATGCAAGGAGGAACGAGAAGCAATGACGAAAATGAGCAGGACCCAGACACAGGAGGAAGGGCAAACACACCCCACAGAATCTCCCACCAAAAGACTCCAACCGCGACATTCCCAACGCAACTGAGCAACCTATACTACAACCCACTCACTGTTCCCTCTGCCACCAACCCCGATATCACAAACCTCACCCCAACAGCTGTCCCTTATGGGCATTCTGACCCCACCCCCATCAACACAAACCCCACCTACACCACAGCCCCATATAGGCCCCCACCAAGGCTCTCGCTCCCCCAACCCCAATATTCTTGCATGACCACAATGATAGAAAAGAAACCGAAGGTTTGGTACACAAACGCGGATGGAATAACGAATAAACATGAGGAGTGGAACGAAAGAATCAGTGAAAAATCCCCAGACATCATAGCAGTCACAGAAACAAAACTCGCTGAGACAATAACAGACACAATCTTCCCAACAGGATATCAGATCCTGAGGAAAGATAGAAGGAGTAGAGGGGGAGGAGGGGTTGCACTGCTCATAAAACACCGATGGAGATTTGAGGAAATGGAAGGCATGGACATGATTGGAGAAAGAGACTACATTGTAGGTACAATTCAGTCCGGAGAACATAAAGTAGTCATTGGAGTGATGTATAACCCACCACAGAACTGCAGGAGGCCAAGAGAGGAGTACGAAGAAAACAACAGGGTGATGGTGGACACACTGGCTGAGGTGGCAAGAAGAGCTCACTCGAGCAGAGCAAATTTACTGGTAATGGGCGATTTCAACCGCAGGGAGATCGACTGGGAAAACATGGAGCCACATGGGGGTTCCGAAACATGGAGAGCCAAGATGATGGATGTGGTACTTGGAAACCTCATGCATCAGCATGTCAGGGACACAACCAGAGAGAGAGGGGAGGATGAACCAGCAAGACTGGATCTTGTGTTCACCCTGAGCAGTTCAGACATTGAGGACATCACTTACGAGAGGCCCCTTGGAGCTAGCGATCACGTGGTTCTGAGTTTTGACTATATAGTAGAGTTTCAAGTGGAGAAGGTAACAGGAACTGAAGGGGACAGGCCAAACTATAAAAGGGGGGACTACACAGGTATGAGAAACTTCCTGCAGGAGGTTCAGTGGGACAGAGAAATGGTAGGAAAATCAGTAAACGAGATGATGGAATATGTGGCAACAAAGTGCAAGGAGGCAGAGGAAAGTTTTGTTCCCAAGGGAAACAGAAATAATAGGAAGACCAAAACGAGTCCTTGGTTTACCCGAAGGTGTAGGAAGGCAAAAACTAAGTGCAACAGAGAATGGAAAAGGTACAGGAGGCATAGGACCCAGGAAAACAAGGAGATTAGTAGAAGAGCCAGAAACGAGTATGCACAGATAAGGAGGGAGGCCCAGCGACAGTATGAAAACGACATAGCATGGAAAGTCAAATCTGTCCTGAAACTGCTGTATAGCGACATTAGGAGGAAGACAACAATCAAGGACCAGGTGATAAGGCTGAGGAAAGAAGGTGGAGAACTCACAAGAAACGATCAAGAGGTATGTGAGGAGCTCAACACGAGATTTAAGGAAGTATTTACAGTAGAGACAGGAAGGACTCTGGGGGGACAGACCAGATGGGGACACCAGCAAGGAATACACCAACAAGTGTTGGACGACATACATACAGATGAGGAGGAGGTGAAGAAACTGCTAAGGGACATCGATACCTCAAAGGCAATGGGACCGGACATCTCCCCGTGGGTCCTTAGAGAGGGAGCAGATATGTTGTGCGTGCCACTTACCACAATCTTCAACACGTCCCTGGAAACTGGGCAACTACCTGAGGTATGGAAGATGGCAAATGTAGTTCCCATTTTTAAAAAAGGAGACAGAAAAGAGGCACTAAACTATAGACCTGTGTCATTGACGTGTATAGTATGCAAAATTATGGAGAAGATTATCAGGAGGAGAGTGGTGGAGCACCTGGAACGGAACAAGAGTATAAATGGCAACCAGCACGGATACACGGAAGGCAAATCTTGTGTCACAAACCTTCTGGAGTTTTATGACAAAATAACAGAAGTAAGACACGAGAGAGAGGGGTGGGTTGATTGCATCTTCTTGGACTGCAAGAAGGCCTTTGACACAGTTCCTCACAAGAGATTGGTGCAGAAGCTAGAGCATCAGGCGCATATAACAGGAAGGGCACTGCAATGGATCAGAGAATACCTGACAGGGAGGCAACAACGAGTCATGGTACGTAATGATGTATCACAGTGGGCACCTGTGACGAGCGGGGTCCCACAGGGGTCGGTCCTAGGACCAGTGCTATTTTTGGTATATGTGAACGACATGATGGAAGGGTTAGACTCAGAAGTGTCCCTGTTTGCAGATGATGTGAAGTTAATGAGGAGAATTAAATCTGATGAGGACCAGGCAGGACTTCAAAGAGACCTGGACAGACTGGACACCTGTTCCAGCAAATGGCTTCTCGAATTTAATCCTGCCAAATGCAAAGTCATGAAGATAGGGGAATGGCACAGAAGACCACAGACAGAGTATAGGCTAGGTGGCCAAAGACTGCAAACCTCACTCAAGGAGAAATATCTTGGGGTGAGTATAACACCGAGCATGTCTCAGGAAGAACACATCAATCAGATAACTGCTGCAGCATATGGGCGCCTGGCAAACCTGAGAACAGCATTCCGATACCTTAGTAAGGAATCATTCAAGACACTGTACACCGTGTATGTCAGGCCCATACTGGAGTATGCAGCACCTGTTTGGAACCCGCACTTGATAAAGCACATCAAGAAACTAGAGAAAGTACAAAGGTTTGCGACAAGGTTAGTTCCAGAGCTAAGGGGAATGTCCTATGAAGAAAGATTAAGGGAAATCGGCCTGACGACACTGGAGGACAGGAGGGTCAGGGAAGACATGATAACGACATATAAAATACTGCGTGGAATAGACAAGGTGGACAAAGACAGGATGTTCCAGGGAGGGGACACAGAAACGAGAGGCCACAATTGGAAGTTGAAGACACAAATGAGTCAGAGAGATAGTAGGAAGTATTTCTTCAGTCCTAGAGTTGTAAGGCAGTGGAATAGCCTAGAAAATGACGTAGTGGAGGCAGAAACCATACACAGTTTTAAGACGAGGTTTGATAAAGCTCATGGAGCGGGGAGAGAGAGGGCCCAGTAGCAACCGGTGAAGAGGCGGGGCCAGGAGCTAAGACTCGACCCCTGCAACCACAAATAGGTGAGTACAAATAGGTGAGTACACACACACACACACACACACACGCACACACAAACACACACATATATATATATATATATATATATATATATATATATATATATATATATATATATATATATATATATATATATATATATATATATATGCAATAAGATCACAGTAAACAGTAAACAATATATATATATATATATATATATATATATATATATATATATATATGTTTACTGTTTACTGTGATCTTATTGCATATATATATATATATATATATATATATATATATATATACATATATTATATATATATATATATATATATATATATATATATATATGTATGTAAATTCAAGAATTATGTGGATTAAAGTAAAGGTTGGATGCGAGAAGTGGGTCATAATAAGCGTGTATGCACCTGGAGAAGAGAGGAATGCAGAGGAGAGAGAGAGATTTTGGGAGATGTTAAGTGAATGTATAGGAGCCTTTGAACCAAGTGAGAGAGTAATTGTGGTAGGGGACTTGAATGCTAAAGTAGGAGAAACTTTTAGAGAGGGTGTGGTAGGTAAGTTTGGGGTGCCAGGTGTAAATGATAATGGGAGCCCTTTGATTGAACTTTGTATAGAAAGGGGTTTAGTTATAGGTAATACATATTTTAAGAAAAAGAGGATAAATAAGTATACACGATATGATGTAGGGCGAAATGACAGTAGTTTGTTGGATTATGTATTGGTAGATAAAAGACTGTTGAGTAGACTTCAGGATGTACATGTTTATAGAGGGGCCACAGATATATCAGATCACTTTCTAGTTGTAGCGACACTGAGAGTAAAAGGTAGATGGGATACAAGGAGAATAGAAGCATCAGGGAAGAAAGAGGTGAAGGTTTATAAACTAAAAGAGGAGGCAGTTAGGGTAAGATATAAACAGCTATTGGAGGATAGATGGGCTAATGAGAGTATAGGCAATGGGGTCGAAGAGGTATGGGGTAGGTTTAAAAATGTAGTGTTAGAGTGTTCAGCAGAAGTTTGTGGTTACAGGAAAGTGGGTGCAGGAGGGAAGAGGAGCGATTGGTGGAATGATGATGTAAAGAGAGTAGTAAGGGAGAAAAAGTTAGCATATGAGAAGTTTTTACAAAGTAGAAGTGATGCAAGGAGGGAAGAGTATATGGAGAAAAAGAGAGAAGTTAAGAGAGTGGTGAAGCAATGTAGAGTGGGTGAGATGTTATCAACAAATTTTGTTGAAAATAAGAAAAAGTTTTGGAGTGAGATTAACAAGTTAAGAAAGCCTAGAGAACAAATGGATTTGTCAGTTAAAAATAGGAGAGGAGAGTTATTAAATGGAGAGTTAGAGGTATTGGGAAGATGGAAGGAATATTTTGAGGAATTGTTAAATGTTGATGAAGATAGGGAAGCTGTGATTTCGTGTATAGGGCAAGGAGGAATAACATCTTGTAGGAGTGAGGAAGAGCCAGTTGTGAGTGTGGGGGAAGTTCGTGAGGCAGTAGGTAAAATGAAAGGGGGTAAGGCAGCCGGGATTGATGGGATAAAGATAGAAATGTTAAAAGCAGGTGGGGATATAGTTTTGGAGTGGTTGGTGCAATTATTTAATAAATGTATGGAAGAGGGTAAGGTACCTAGGGATTGGCAGAGAGCATGCATAGTTCCTTTGTATAAAGGCAAAGGGGATAAAAGAGAGTGCAAAAAATTATAGGGGGATAAGTCTGTTGAGTGTACCTGGTAAAGTGTATGGTAGAGTTATAATTGAAAGAATTAAGAGTAAGACGGAGAATAGGATAGCAGATGAACAAGGAGGCTTTAGGAAAGGTAGGGGGTGTGTGGACCAGGTGTTTACAGTGAAACATATAAGTGAACAGTATTTAGATAAGGCTAAAGAGGTCTTTGTGGCATTTATGGATTTGGAAAAGGCGTATGACAGGGTGGATAGGGGGGCAATGTGGCAGATGTTGCAAGTGTATGGTGTAGGAGGTAGGTTACTGAAAGCAGTGAAGAGTTTTTACGAGGATAGTGAGGCTCAAGTTAGAGTATGTAGGAAAGAGGGAAATTTTTTCCCAGTAAAAGTAGGCCTTAGACAAGGATGTGTGATGTCACCGTGGTTGTTTAATATATTTATAGATGGGGTTGTAAGAGAAGTAAATGCGAGGGTCTTGGCAAGAGGCGTGGAGTTAAAAGATAAAGAATCACACACAAAGTGGGAGTTGTCACAGCTGCTCTTTGCTGATGACACTGTGCTCTTGGGAGATTCTGAAGAGAAGTTGCAGAGATTGGTGGATGAATTTGGTAGGGTGTGCAAAAGAAGAAAATTAAAGGTGAATACAGGAAAGAGTAAGGTTATGAGGATAACAAAAGGATTAGGTGATGAAAGATTGAATATCAGATTGGAGGGAGAGAGTATGGAGGAGGTGAACGTATTCAGATATTTGGGAGTGGACGTGTCAGCGGATGGGTCTATGAAAGATGAGGTGAATCATAGAATTGATGAGAGAAAAAGAGTGAGTGGTGCACTTAGGAGTCTGTGGAGACAAAGAACTTTGTCCTTGGAGGCAAAGAGGGGAATGTATGAGAGTATAGTTTTACCAACGCTCTTATATGGGTGTGAAGCGTGGGTGATGAATGTTGCAGCGAGGAGAAGGCTGGAGGCAGTGGAGATGTCATGTCTGAGGGCAATGTGTGGTGTGAATATAATGCAGAGAATTCGTAGTTTGGAAGTTAGGAGGAGGTGTGGGATTACCAAAACTGTTGTCCAGAGGGCTGAGGAAGGGTTGTTGAGGTGGTTCGGACATGTAGAGAGAATGGAGCGAAACAGAATGACTTCAAGAGTGTATCAGTCTGTAGTGGAAGGAAGGCGGGGTAGGGGTCGGCCTAGGAAGGGTTGGAGGGAGGGGGTAAAGGAGGTTTTGTGTGCGAGGGGCTTGGACTTCCAGCAGGCATGCGTGAGCGTGTTTGATAGGAGTGAATGGAGACAAATGGTTTTTAATACTTGACGTGCTGTTGGAGTGTGAGCAAAGTAACATTTATGAAGGGATTCAGGGAAACCGGCAGGCCGGACTTGAGTCCTGGAGATGGGAAGTACAGTGCCTGCACTCTGAAGGAGGGGTGTTAATGTTGCAGTTTAAAAACTGTAGTGTAAAGCACCCTTCTGGCAAGACAGTGATGGAGTGAATGATGGTGAAAGTTTTTCTTTTTCGGGCCACCCTGCCTTGGTGGGAATCGGCCGGTGTGATAATAAAAATAAAAAAATAAAATATATATATATATATATATATATATATATATATATATATATATATATATATATATATATATATATATATATGCAATAAGATCACAGTAAACAGTAAACATATATATATATATATATATATATATATATATATATATATATATATATATATATATATATATGTGTGTGTGTCGTGCCGAATAGGCAGAACTTGCGATCTTGGCTTAAATAGCAACGCTCATCTTGCCATATAGGACAAGTGAAAATTTGTGTATGTAATAATTTCGCCAAAATCATTCTGAACCTAACGAAAAAAATATATTTCACTGTGTTTGTTTAGTATTAAATTATTGTAAAAGTATTTAAAATATATTTAGTTGGATTGGGATAAAATCAATTGTTCTTGTTATAATAAGGTTAGGTAAGTTTTCTAAGTTCCTTTTGGAGCAAATTTATAAATTTTTACATCAACATTAATGAAAAAAATATTTCTTTAAATGTATAAGATAAAATTTTAGAAAGGACTTAATTTTAAATGAGTTCTTGCTAATTGACCAGTTTTACATATTCGGCACGACATATATATATATATATATATATATATATATATATATATATATATATATATCGACACCATCACTTACTCGTTTTTTTGTGATATTAAACTATGCAGTTTTTTAAAGTAACATTTGAATGCTAAATTTGTTAAATTTCAACCATATATTATATACAATTATCGGAAATGATGTGTTAACGATTTTATATTTTCATTGTAAGTAACTTTTGTATTTTCCAGTCAGTAGAGACTGGTATCTTCCGAGAGGTTGCTGGGTCTGAGAAGTCTGGACGTATCAAGTATGTAAGAGGTGCAGAATTCTCCAGTAACATGGACCACTTTGTAAGGCGAGGTGATCACGTTATTATTGCGGAAAACCGCTACGAGAAAGTGCTCATGGCTCAGGATTTCTCGGCTAAAGGTAAATTAGTTTTACTTAAAACATTCTGGCGTTTGTTATAACCGGAGAGAAGATAATTTCTAATGATTTTTACAGTGTTTTACCGTGATCCGAGGGCATACGGTGGTGTGGGTGTCTAATTTCATTCTACTCCCCGTGTGGTGTACTAGCCTCAACAAGCAGTATTTTATATTGTTGTACCCACGAACGAGTGGTATTGATCAATAACAAAACTGTGGCTAGCCAAGGACTCGAACCCATGTTGTTTTGGCCTTGGAATGAATTATGATTGTTAAGTGAGCAGGTCTGGGTAGAGGAGTGATGCTTCTGTGTGACTGACCTGAGGAGTGATGCTTCTGTGTGACTAACCTGAGGAGTGTTGCTCCTGTGTGACTGACCTGAGGAGTGATGCTCCTGTGTGACTGACCTGACAAGTGTTGCTCCTGTGTGACTGACCTGAGAAGTGTTGCTCCTGTGTGACTGACCTGAGAAAAGTTGCTCCTGTGTGACTGACCTGAGAAGTGTTGCTCCTGTGTGACTGACCTGAGAAGTGTTGCTCCTGTGTGACTGACCTGAGAAGTGTTGCTCCTGTGTGACTGACCTGGGGAGTGATGATCCTGTGTGACTAACATCAGTGTTATCACATCTACTCTTAAATTTCTGGGATGCACTTTCTACGTATCTAATAATAAATTAGAAGTAAACTGACGCAATATATTTGTGCAGAAACACGTAGCTACAAGATTTTTAACAGTAAATTTATTTTCACTACTTTCTAAGAGTGGATCATTGAAACCATTGTTTGCAAGAGTGGGTCATTGAAACAATTGTTTGTAAGAGTGGGTCATTGAAACCATTGTTTGTAAGAGTGGGTCATTGAAACCATTGTTTGCAAGAGTGGGTCATTGAAACCATTGTTTGTAAGAGTGGATCATTGAAACCATTGTTTGTAAGAGTGGGTCATTGAAACCATTGTTTGCAAGAGTGGGTCATTGAAACCATTGTTTGTAAGAGTGGATCATTGAAACCATTGTTTGTAAGAGTGGGTCATTGAAACCATTGTTTGCAAGAGTGGGTCATTGAAAACATTGTTTGCAAGAGTGGGTCATTGAAACCATTGTCTGTAAGAGTGGATCATTGAAACCATTGTTTGTAAGAGTGGATCATTGAAACCATTGTTTGCAAGAGTGGGTCATTGAAACCATTGTTTGTAAGAGTGGATCATTGAAACCATTGTTTGAAAGAGTGGATCATTGAAACCATTGTTTGTAAGAGTGGGTCTTTGAAACCATTGTTTGTAAGAGTGGGTCATTGAAACCATTGTTTGCAAGAGTGGGTCATTGAAACCATTGTTTGCAAGAGTGGATCATTGAAACCATTGTTTGTAAGAGTGGGTCATTGAAACCATTGTTTGTAAGAGTGGGTCACTGAAACCATTGTTTGCAAGAGTTGGTCATTGAAACCATTGTTTGCAAGAGTGGGTCATTGAAACCATTGTTTGTAAGAGTGGGTCATTGAAACCATTGTTTGTAAGAGTGGGTCATTGAAACCATTGTTTGCAAGAGTGGGTCATTGAAACCATTGTTTGTAAGAGTGGATCATTGAAACCATTGTTTGTAAGAGTGGGTCATTGAAACCATTGTTTGTAAAAGTGGGTCACTGAAACCATTGTTTGCAAGAGTGGGTCATTGAAACCATTGTTTGTAAGAGTGGATCATTGAAACCATTGTTTGTAAGAGTGGATCATTGAAACCATTGTTTGTAAGAGTGGGTCATTGAAACCACTGTTTGCAAGAGTGGGTCATTGAAAACATTGTTTGCAAGAGTGGGTCATTGAAACCATTGTTTGTAAGAGTGGATCATTGAAACCATTGTTTGTAAGAGTGGATCATTGAAACCATTGTTTGCAAGAGTGGGTCATTGAAACCATTGTTTGTAAGAGTGGATCATTGAAACCATTGTTTGAAAGAGTGGATCATTGAAACCATTGTTTGTAAGAGTGGGTCTTTGAAAACATTGTTTGTAAGAGTGGGTCATTGAAACCATTGTTTGCAAGAGTGGGTCATTGAAACCATTGTTTGTAAGAGTGGATAATTGAAACCATTGTTTGTAAGAGTGGATCATTGAAACCATTGTTTGCAAGAGTGGGTCATTGAAACCAATGTTTGTAGGAGTGGATCATTGAAACCATTGTTTGTAAGAGTGGGTCATTGAAACCATTGTTTGCAAAAGTGGGTCATTGAAACCATTGTAAGAGTGGATCATTGAAACCATTGTTTGTAAGAGTGGGTCATTGAAACCATTGTTTGCAAGAGTGAGTCATTGAAACCATTGTTTGCTAGAGTGGGTCATTGAAACCATTGTTTGTAAGAGTGGGTCATTGAAAGCATTGTTTGCAAGAGTGGGCCATTGAAACCATTGTTTGCAAGAGTGGGTCATTGAAACCATTGTTTGTATGAGTGGGTCATTGAAACCATTGTTTGTAAGAGTGGGTCACTGAAACCATTGTTTGCAAGAGTGGGTCACTGAAACCATTGTTTTAAGAGTGGGTCATTGAAACCATTGTTTGTAAGAGTGGATCATTGAAACCATTGTTTGTAAGAGAGGGTCATTGAAACCATTGTTTGCAAGAGTGGGTCATTGAAACCATTGTTTGTAAGAGTGGATCATTGAAACCATTGTTTGTAAGAGTGGGTTATTGAAACCATTGTTTGCAAGAGTGGGTCATTGAAACCATTGTTTGTAAGAGTGGGTCATTGAAACCATTGTTTGTAAGAGTGGGTCATTGAAACCATTGTTTGCAAGAGTGGGTCATTGAAACCATTGTTTGTAAGAGTGGATCATTGAAACCATTGTTTGTAAGAGTGGGTCATTGAAACCATTGTTTGTAAGAGTGGGTCATTGAAACCATTGTTTACATAATGGGTCATTGAAACAATTGCTTGCAAGAGTGGGTCACTGAAACCATTGTTTGTAAGAGTGGGTCATTGAAAGCATTGTTTGCAAGAGTGGGTCATTGAAACCATTGTTTGCAGGAATGGGTCATTGAAGCCATTGTTTGCAAGAGTGGGCCATTGAAACCATTGTTTGTAAGAGTGGGTCACTGAAACCATTGTATGCAAGAGTGGGTCATTGAAACCATTGCTTGTAAGAGTGGGTCATTGAAACCATTGTTTTTAAGAGTTGATCATTGAAACCATTGTTTGTAAAAGTGGGTCACTGAAACCATTGTTTGCAAGAGTGGGTCGTTGAAATCATTGTTTGCAAGAGTGGGTCATTGAAACCATTGTTTGTAAGAGTGGGTCATTGAAACCATTGTTTGTAAGAGTGGGTCATTGAAACCATTGTTTTTAAGAGTGGGTCATTGAAACCATTGTTTGCAAGAGTGGGTCATTGAAACCATTGTTTGTAAGAGTGGGTCACTGAAACCATTGTTTGCAAGAGTGGGTCATTGAAACCATTGTTTGCAAGAGTGGGCCATTGAAACCATTGTTTGTAAGAGTGGGTCATTGAAACCATTGTAAGAGTGGGTCATTGAAACCATTGTAAGAGTGGGTCATTGAAACTATTGTTTGTAAGAGTGGGTCATTGAAACCATTGTTTTTAAGAGTGGGTCACTGAAACCATTGTTTGCAAGAGTGGGTCATTGAAAACATTGTTTGCAAGAGTGGGTCATTGAAACCATTGTCTGTAAGAGTGGATCATTGAAACCATTGTTTGTAAGAGTGGATCATTGAAACCATTGTTTGCAAGAGTGGGTCATTGAAACCATTGTTTGTAAGAGTGGATCATTGAAACCATTGTTTGAAAGAGTGGATCATTGAAACCATTGTTTGTAAGAGTGGGTCTTTGAAACCATTGTTTGTAAGAGTGGGTCATTGAAACCATTGTTTGCAAGAGTGGGTCATTGAAACCATTGTTTGCAAGAGTGGATCATTGAAACCATTGTTTGTAAGAGTGGGTCATTGAAACCATTGTTTGTAAGAGTGGGTCACTGAAACCATTGTTTGCAAGAGTTGGTCATTGAAACCATTGTTTGCAAGAGTGGGTCATTGAAACCATTGTTTGTAAGAGTGGGTCATTGAAACCATTGTTTGTAAGAGTGGGTCATTGAAACCATTGTTTGCAAGAGTGGGTCATTGAAACCATTGTTTGTAAGAGTGGATCATTGAAACCATTGTTTGTAAGAGTGGGTCATTGAAACCATTGTTTGTAAAAGTGGGTCACTGAAACCATTGTTTGCAAGAGTGGGTCATTGAAACCATTGTTTGTAAGAGTGGATCATTGAAACCATTGTTTGTAAGAGTGGATCATTGAAACCATTGTTTGCAAGGGTGGGTCATTGAAACCATTGTTTGTAAGAGTGGATCATTGAAACCATTGTTTGTAAGAGTGGGTCATTGAAACCATTGTTTGCAAGAGTGGGTCATTGAAAACATTGTTTGCAAGAGTGGGTCATTGAAACCATTGTTTGTAAGAGTGGATCATTGAAACCATTGTTTGTAAGAGTGGATCATTGAAACCATTGTTTGCAAGAGTGGGTCATTGAAACCATTGTTTGTAAGAGTGGATCATTGAAACCATTGTTTGAAAGAGTGGATCATTGAAACCATTGTTTGTAAGAGTGGGTCTTTGAAACCATTGTTTGTAAGAGTGGGTCATTGAAACCATTGTTTGCAAGAGTGGGTCATTGAAACCATTGTTTGTAAGAGTGGATAATTGAAACCATTGTTTGTAAGAGTGGATCATTGAAACCATTGTTTGCAAGAGTGGGTCATTGAAACCAATGTTTGTAGGAGTGGATCATTGAAACCATTGTTTGTAAGAGTGGGTCATTGAAACCATTGTTTGCAAAAGTGGGTCATTGAAACCATTGTAAGAGTGGATCATTGAAACCATTGTTTGTAAGAGTGGGTCATTGAAACCATTGTTTGCAAGAGTGAGTCATTGAAACCATTGTTTGCTAGAGTGGGTCATTGAAACCATTGTTTGTAAGAGTGGGTCATTGAAAGCATTGTTTGCAAGAGTGGGCCATTGAAACCTTTGTTTGCAAGAGTGGGTCATTGAAACCATTGTTTGTATGAGTGGGTCATTGAAACCATTGTTTGTAAGAGTGGGTCACTGAAACCATTGTTTGCAAGAGTGGGTCATTGAAACCATTGTTTTAAGAGTGGGTCATTGAAACCATTGTTTGTAAGAGTGGATCATTGAAACCATTGTTTGTAAGAGAGGGTCATTGAAACCATTGTTTGCAAGAGTGGGTCATTGAAACCATTGTTTGTAAGAGTGGATCATTGAAACCATTGTTTGTAAGAGTGGGTTATTGAAACCATTGTTTGCAAGAGTGGGTCATTGAAACCATTGTTTGTAAGAGTGGGTCATTGAAACCATTGTTTGTAAGAGTGGGTCATTGAAACCATTGTTTGCAAGAGTGGGTCATTGAAACCATTGTTTGTAAGAGTGGATCATTGAAACCATTGTTTGTAAGAGTGGGTCATTGAAACCATTGTTTGTAAGAGTGGGTCATTGAAACCATTGTTTACATAATGGGTCATTGAAACAATTGCTTGCAAGAGTGGGTCACTGAAACCATTGTTTGTAAGAGTGGGTCATTGAAAGCATTGTTTGCAAGAGTGTGTCATTGAAACCATTGTTTGCAAGAATGGGTCATTGAAGCCATTGTTTGCAAGAGTGGGCCATTGAAACCATTGTTTGTAAGAGTGGGTCACTGAAACCATTGTATGCAAGAGTGGGTCATTGAAACCATTGCTTGTAAGAGTGGGTCATTGAAACCATTGTTTTTAAGAGTTGATCATTGAAACCATTGTTTGTAAAAGTGGGTCACTGAAACCATTGTTTGCAAGAGTGGGTCGTTGAAATCATTGTTTGCAAGAGTGGGTCATTGAAACCATTGTTTGTAAGAGTGGGTCATTGAAACCATTGTTTGTAAGAGTGGGTCATTGAAACCATTGTTTTTAAGAGTGGGTCATTGAAACCATTGTTTGCAAGAGTGGGTCATTGAAACCATTGTTTGTAAGAGTGGGTCACTGAAACCATTGTTTGCAAGAGTGGGTCATTGAAACCATTGTTTGCAAGAGTGGGCCATTGAAACCATTGTTTGTAAGAGTGGGTCATTGAAACCATTGTAAGAGTGGGTCATTGAAACCATTGTAAGAGTGGGTCATTGAAACCATTGTTTGTAAGAGTGGGTCATTGAAACCATTGTTTTTAAGAGTGGGTCACTGAAACCATTGTTTGCAAGAGTGGGTCATTGAAAACATTGTTTGCAAAAGTGGGTCATTGAAACCATTGTCTGTAAGAGTGGATCATTGAAACCATTGTTTGTAAGAGTGGATCATTGAAACCATTGTTTGCAAGAGTGGGTCATTGAAACCATTGTTTGTAAGAGTGGATCATTGAAACCATTGTTTGAAAGAGTGGATCATTGAAACCATTGTTTGTAAGAGTGGGTCTTTGAAACCATTGTTTGTAAGAGTGGGTCATTGAAACCATTGTTTGCAAGAGTGGGTCATTGAAACCATTGTTTGCAAGAGTGGATCATTGAAACCATTGTTTGTAAGAGTGGGTCATTGAAACCATTGTTTGTAAGAGTGGGTCACTGAAACCATTGTTTGCAAGAGTTGGTCATTGAAACCATTGTTTGCAAGAGTGGGTCATTGAAACCATTGTTTGTAAGAGTGGGTCATTGAAACCATTGTTTGTAAGAGTGGGTCATTGAAACCATTGTTTGCAAGAGTGGGTCATTGAAACCATTGTTTGTAAGAGTGGATCATTGAAACCATTGTTTGTAAGAGTGGGTCATTGAAACCATTGTTTGTAAAAGTGGGTCACTGAAACCATTGTTTGCAAGAGTGGGTCATTGAAACCATTGTTTGTAAGAGTGGATCATTGAAACCATTGTTTGTAAGAGTGGATCATTGAAACCATTGTTTGCAAGGGTGGGTCATTGAAACCATTGTTTGTAAGAGTGGATCATTGAAACCATTGTTTGTAAGAGTGGGTCATTGAAACCATTGTTTGCAAGAGTGGGTCATTGAAAACATTGTTTGCAAGAGTGGGTCATTGAAACCATTGTTTGTAAGAGTGGATCATTGAAACCATTGTTTGTAAGAGTGGATCATTGAAACCATTGTTTGCAAGAGTGGGTCATTGAAACCATTGTTTGTAAGAGTGGATCATTGAAACCATTGTTTGAAAGAATGGATCATTGAAACCATTGTTTGTAAGAGTGGGTCTTTGAAACCATTGTTTGTAAGAGTGGGTCATTGAAACCATTGTTTGCAAGAGTGGGTCATTGAAACCATTGTTTGTAAGAGTGGATAATTGAAACCATTGTTTGTAAGAGTGGATCATTGAAACCATTGTTTGCAAGAGTGGGTCATTGAAACCAATGTTTGTAGGAGTGGATCATTGAAACCATTGTTTGTAAGAGTGGGTCATTGAAACCATTGTTTGCAAAAGTGGGTCATTGAAACCATTGTAAGAGTGGATCATTGAAACCATTGTTTGTAAGAGTGGGTCATTGAAACCATTGTTTGCAAGAGTGAGTCATTGAAACCATTGTTTGCTAGAGTGGGTCATTGAAACCATTGTTTGTAAGAGTGGGTCATTGAAAGCATTGTTTGCAAGAGTGGGCCATTGAAACCATTGTTTGCAAGAGTGGGTCATTGAAACCATTGTTTGTATGAGTGGGTCATTGAAACCATTGTTTGTAAGAGTGGGTCACTGAAACAATTGTTTGCAAGAGTGGGTCATTGAAACCATTGTTTTAAGAGTGGGTCATTGAAACCATTGTTTGTAAGAGTGGATCATTGAAACCATTGTTTGTAAGAGAGGGTCATTGAAGCCATTGTTTGCAAGAGTGGGTCATTGAAACCATTGTTTGTAAGAGTGGATCATTGAAACCATTGTTTGTAAGAGTGGGTTATTGAAACCATTGTTTGCAAGAGTGGGTCATTGAAACCATTGTTTGTAAGAGTGGGTCATTGAAACCATTGTTTGTAAGAGTGGGTCATTGAAACCATTGTTTGCAAGAGTGGGTCATTGAAACCATTGTTTGTAAGAGTGGATCATTGAAACCATTGTTTGTAAGAGTGGGTCATTGAAACCATTGTTTACATAGTGGGTCATTGAAACCATTGCTTGCAAGAGTGGATCATTGAAACCATTGTTTGTAAGAGTGGGTCATTGAAACCATTGTTTACATAGTGGGTCATTGAAACCATTGCTTGCAAGAGTGGGTCACTGAAACCATTGTTTGTAAGAGTGGGTCATTGAAAGCATTGTTTGCAAGAGTGGGTCATTGAAACCATTGTTTGCAAGAATGGGTCATTGAAGCCATTGTTTGCAAGAGTGGGCCATTGAAACCATTGTTTGTAAGAGTGGGTCACTGAAACCATTGTATGCAAGAGTGGGTCATTGAAACCATTGCTTGTAAGAGTGGGTCATTGAAACCATTGTTTTTAAGAGTTGATCATTGAAACCATTGTTTGTAAAAGTGGGTCACTGAAACCATTGTTTGCAAGAGTGGGTCGTTGAAATCATTGTTTGCAAGAGTGGGTCATTGAAACCATTGTTTGTAAGAGTGGGTCATTGAAACCATTGTTTGTAAGAGTGGGTCATTGAAACCATTGTTTTTAAGAGTGGGTCATTGAAACCATTGTTTGCAAGAGTGGGTCATTGAAACCATTGTTTGTAAGAGTGGGTCACTGAAACCATTGTTTGCAAGAGTGGGTCATTGAAACCATTGTTTGCAAGAGTGGGCCATTGAAACCATTGTTTGTAAGAGTGGGTCATTGAAACCATTGTAAGAGTGGGTCATTGAAACCATTGTAAGAGTGGGTCATTGAAACCATTGTTTGTAAGAGTGGGTCATTGAAACCATTGTTTTTAAGAGTGGGTCACTGAAACCATTGTTTGCAAGAGTGGGTCATTGAAACCATTGTTTGTAAGAGTGGGTCATTGAAACCAATGTTTGTAAGAGTGGGTCATTGAAACGATTGTTTGCAAGAGTGGGTCATTGAAACCATTGTTTGCAAGAGTGGGTCATTGAAACCATTGTTTGTAAGAGTGGGCCATTGAAACCATTGTAAAAGTGGGTCATTGAAACGATTGTAAGAGTGGGTCATTGAAACCATTGTTTGTAAGAGTGGGTCATTGAAACCATTGTTTGTAAGAGTGGGTCATGGTGAATGTGTTGCAATGACCGTCATGGTGACTGTGTTGGATTATCCGTTTTGGTGACTGTGTTGGACTGACCGTCATGGTGACTATGTTGGACTGACCGTCATGGTGACTATGTTGGACTGACCGTCATGGTGACTATGTTGGACTGACCGTCATGGTGACTATGTTGGACTGACCGTCATGGTGACTATGTTGGACTGACCGTCATGGTGACTATGTTGGACTGACCGTCATGGTGACTATGTTGGACTGACCGTCATGGTGACTGTTGCAACCCCTGAATGGGTTGCAATATATATAATGTATATTATGATTATGAATATAATGTATATTACCTTTTCATATAATTTTATATTGCTTATATTTGCGATAATAGCTAAATCGTAAATATATGACTTTATATTATTATTTGACTTAGTCATGTTGTTAGGTAGGATGTAACATACGTGCTCAGTTCAAGTCTTGATTGTCTAACTACTGTAATTATCGCTTGTGGCTCGTTAGACTGGCGGCTTCTGTTTCTGAGCTGCACCTGTCCACGGAGCTATCACGTGATCGAGGGGGGTGTCCTCACCTCGCCTGAAGTATTCAGTCTGGTCTAGACTCTCTTGGTGGTTGGACAGATTGTCTGTCTCATTATTCTTGTTAGTTCTGTGGAACTCTGTTCACAGAATATTGTATAGACTTAGTGATTTTCGACGTTGTACTGAGGTTGAGTGTCGCAAAGACACTCTGAGTAACTCAGGTCCTGAGCTGTAGCTTCTGACTTAACTTGTACTGGTATCTGTGTATTATCACAGTCAGGAATTTTCTTATGCTGAACTTAGATTCAGTAGTATGGGAGTTTTGTGACTTTTGTGGAGGATCTGCTGATGGTCCCTACTTTGTGTCATTATATTATCTCCTTGTTCCTGATTCGGTGTCGCAGTTGCTTGTTATATTGCTATTGGGCTTAGCATTCTTTTTGTTGTTCAAGCAGACTGTTCTCATTGCCAGTTGGTCAAGAAGTTAGTTTATTTGAGGACTTTGTCAGTCACTTGTTTAAGTCTAGTCGAGTCGTGAGACATAGCGAACTACTTAGAGCACTTACATACACACTTGTACATATTTGTAATATCTTATTAAATGTTAATGTACCAGACGGTACTTAAGAATTATAAATGCGATATGTGCTTTCAGCACAATAATACTGTACTCGAGAGAAGTGATTATTATTATTTTGATTATTATTAATTTAATTTACTTTGATAATATACCTTTAGACGATACTCAATAAATTTATTAAATTTTATTTTCTCTAGTTAGTAACCTACCTGTTGTAATCCTAAAGCAGTAATAATTCATACTGAATTCTAATAGATAATTGGACAAGGATACTGACTAATTGTTACGAAAACCCAGTAACAGGCTGGATCCTAAAGGGCAGTCCTTTCTAGTATTTACTGGAGATCTGTAAGCTTTTAGAATCGCATTTTTTGTAACAAATGGGGGCCTGTCTGGGATGCTCTTGATCCAAGGTGTTGTAGAAATTGTCCAGTTTGACATACTAGTAACTCTATGATCAAACACTTTGAGTACTTTCCTAATTTGAAAACTTTGAGTTTAGTCTTGTACAACATACCAGGTGGATGTATGTACCTGACTGAATCTCTTGATCCAAGGAGATGGAAATACTGTTGATGAGCTCTAGCTCTAAGATATCCAACATTCAAATTCCTATTAGGATTATAGTTTCCCATAATCACTCTCTCGTAGTACACTTATTTTCGTGATGTATGCCAAAATGAAGCAATTGATACTCTGACTTTGTCTGAGTTGAGTACATTAAAACTTTAGACGTGTTGGCGAGTAGCCAAATATCTCGGTGTGACGTATAACAGGAATTACACCGCAGAAACTGCCTGAGCGTTAATTAAAGATATATTGTTTCCTGCTCATACAGAGATGTCTGATTATGATTCAGATTCCGAAAGCCTAGTGTCACAATTAGGAAGTATGACTGTATTTGATTACTTAGAAGAAAAAGCAACTAAGGCAGAAGTGAGCCTAGTGTCTGAGCCTAGTGTAGCTCAGTTCTTGCTCGCTCCTTCCCTCACTGACACAATAGTAAAGAGTATAGCTGGTAGTATGACTCAGCCTAATACTAGTACAGTGTACACTACACCTGTATCGACTTATCCTAGACCAGATCTAGACTCTCTAGAGACTGCTGGATGAAGTGTCCGACCTAAGGACCGTCCAGACCACGTTAGATTTCTTACTCCTCCATTACCCACTGGTCCTATCTCTCAGGAACAGTTTGAACACCTCATTATGTTGCAGACTGCACAAATAGAGGCTCAGAGGAAATTGAACGAAGAAGATTTCCAGAGAGAAAATGTTCGTCTTGGAAGACAACAGACTGATAGATCACAGGACGCATTTAATGTGCAGAAAGCTGCATCCATGGTTCCTAAGTTTTTTGAAAGTGACTTAGACACCTATTTTGATGTGTTTGAGAACCAGGCACGTGCTATGCACTGGCCACGTAAGCACTGGGCTACCTTGTTGAACACAGCTTTGACAGGAAGAGCTCAAACTTGTACTGCTGCTTTACCATTTGCCAAGTACATTAGTTATGACGCTGTCAAACAAACTATTCTAGAGACGTATAACTTGTTACCTGTAAGTTATCAAAGCGCATTTTGTACGTTACAACGACGACCAGATCAAACTTGTGTAGAGTTTGCTCGTGAGAAAAAAGTTGCATTTGAGAGGTGGTGTAGGTCTGACAAGTGCAACAACTATGACAGCCTTGTTCAGTTGTTACTACATGAAGAGTTTAACAACTGTATGTCTGCTGACATACAAGAATATCTGATCGATCATACTACCTCAGATATTCTGGAAACTGCAGCATTAGCAGACAATTACGAGATTTCTCACAAACTTGTACATACTAAAACACAGAAACAAGGTAACTAAAAATTGTCCTAGAAGTTGGCAACCTAAAACAGCTGCTCATTGCCGGCCTGATGTACCTGCTACTGTAACTTCTCGTACCTTTACCAGGAAAACTCACAACCCTGAATCTGTCTCTGTGGCTAGACAGAAATCTTATATCGAGAAGATGAAAGTTAAATGTACCTATTGTAACAGAAAAAGACATGCTAGAGAGTATTGCTATAAGTTAGAAAGAGATACGAGAAGCAGTCGTACGGCTGGCGCCCCCACACAAGTCGTATCTTCTTCCGAGCAACAAAGGCACCAAAATCCTAGTAATACCTCTGATCCTACTGTTTTACATAATATTACTCAGAACAGATGACTAGCGTCAGAAAGTGTATCTGACGAAAAGATTCGTTCAGCGATGAGTCCTTACTTTTCAAGAGGTAAAGTAGGATTTGACGAATCACATCTAACTGAGATAATTACTTTCAGAGACACTGGCAGTTATCTCACCTTATTAAGAAAAGATGTACTGACCATAACTGACAATACCTATACCAAGATAGATGTATTGTTTGAAGCCTATGGTGGGGCTGTTATAAAAGTACCTCTTCACAAAATATACATTGAAACAAGCTATTATACTGGTTATATTTCAGTGGGTATATCCAGTGGTGTATTTCCCATCAGGTCAGTGGATTTGTTGATAGGGAACGATATCCTTCACTCTGGTATATGTAAAGAACCACTTTTGATTGATAATAACACTGATGATAATTATGCCATTGAAGCTTGTAGAGAGAAGCCTATTTTATTTCCTCTCAGCGCAATTACTAGAGCTATGTCAAAGATTCAACAACCATCCTTGTCTCCTGTTGAGTTAGTGGATGACAATGATTTGGGCTTGAATATGTTGTTTAGTGACGCTCTGCACCCAGGATCATTAACACCAACTCCCCCATGTCTTCAACCTAGTCAGGACACAACTGGCGTTAAATTTCCAACTCATGATGATTTAATCAAGGATCAGTTTGTTGATCGGTCACTGGAAAGACTGAGAGATATAGCAGTTACTGAGAGTGAAGCAAAGGATCTCGATAATTGTTACTATTATAGTAATGGTGTTCTGATGGAGAAAAATACATGTAAGTTGTCAGCTGATAGTGTTTCCACCACAGTCAAGCATCTCGTAGTGTTACCAGTTACATTTCGTGAACAAGCCATTGATTTTGCTCACAATAGTCCCATAGGAGGACATTTGGGTGTCAAGAAGACACTCGGTAAGCTGACAAAACATTTTACTTGGCCTAAAATGAAGGAAACAGTAGCTGATCATGTGCGAGGTTGCCACATGTGTCAAGTGACAGGCAAGCCAGCACACACACCTCCACCTCTCATTCCTATCACCGTGGATGATGAACCATTCTCACGGCTTATTATTGATTGTGTTGGTCCTTTGCCTAGAACCAAACTAGGAAACCAATACTTATTTACTATTATGGACGCTGCAACACGCTATCCCGAAGCTATTCCTAAGAGAAAAATTAATGCTCGTGCTATTGTGAGAGCGCTGATGAAATTTTTCTCCCAGGTTGGATTGCCACGAGAGATACAATCAGATCAGGGATCTAATTTCACTTCTAAGATCTTTCGAGAAGCATTATCCCACCTAGGAATAAAGTCTGTACTTTCAACCAGTTATCATCCACAGTCACAAGGTGCTCTAGAGAGATTTTATCAGACATTGAAGTCTATGATGAGAGCTTATTGTGAACATTTTTCTAGAGACTGGGATGAGGGTATACCTTTTCTTCTGTTTTCTATGAGGGAAAGTAAGCAAGAAAGTCTCGGATTTAATCCATTTGAATTAATATTTGGACACCAAGTGCGTGGTCCTCTCGCAGTGTTAAAAGACGTGTGGACAGGAAAATCAAATCCATCATTGAGCACATCACCTTCATTAATGCAGCAACATTTGACAGCCGCTAGAGAGCTAGCTTCGAAAAACCTAGTTTCAGCTCAAGCTAGAATGAAGCAACATTATGACAAGCGTGCTGTCTCTCGTTCTTTTAAAGCAGGAGATAAGGTGATGGCTCGGAAATTAGTACCAGGTCATGCTCTACAAGCCAGGTATGATGGTCCCCTGGAAGTAGTGAAAAGGCTTAGCGACGTAAATTATTTGGTACGTACGCCTGGGAAAAAGAAATCTAATCATGTGTACCATGTTAACCAGCTTAAGGCATACTACGCTAGTCCTCTACGTACTACATCTATTCTTCCTAGGACAGAGGAAGAAAACGTCAGTCTACCTGACATCTCTAGAGGTATAGAGGTGCGTTTAGAAAATTCAGTGACTCTACAGTCACTAGACGATTTTCTTAGTAACCTTGGGATTGATAAAGCTGGTGATATTAAAAACATGATTTTGCATTTCCCTTAATTGTTCAGTGATGTTCCTAAACGTTGTACTCTAGGTGTATATGACGTTGATGTACAGGGAGCATCACGCATTAAGCAATCACCATATAGGATGAGTCCAACAAAGCATAAAGCATTGAGAGAAGAGGTTGATTTTCTGTTATCTCACGGACTTATTGAGCGCAGTAAAAGTCCATGGGCATCTCCCTGTATTTTAGTGCCTAAACCTGACGGTAGTTTCAGGATGTGCACTGATTACAGGAAAGTGAACTCTGTCACCTTGCCTGATGGTTATCCTCTACCTCCCATTGACGACCTTATTGACCGTGTGTCAGGAGCCCAGTTTGTCAGCCGTTTAGATCTCTTACGAGGCTACTATCAAGTCCCGCTTACTGAACGTGCTCAAGAAATATCTGCTTTTACTGTTCAAGATGGATTGTTTAACTACCTCGTCACCCCCTTCGGCCTATGTAACGCGGCTTCTTCATTTCAACGTATAATGAACGAGTTGACCCACAACTTAGAAGGAGTAGAAGCCTACCTTGACGACTTAGTGGTGTACAGTGACGAGTGGGAACAGCACCTGACGCGTATCAGAGCATTGTTTAGGAGACTGGCGCACTACAACTTCACTGTTAACTTAGCTAAATGTAGTTTTGGTCAAGCCAAGATTACCTATCTAGGCTTTTGTATCGGCCAAAGTGAGGTTGCTCCTATTGAGGCTAAGGTTCGTGCAATTTCTGAATTTCCAGTGCCACAGGATAGGAAGGGAGTACAGAGATTCCTGGGTATGGCAGGATATTATCGCAGGTTCTGTCCAAACTTTTCTCAGATTGCAGCTCCTCTCACTGAGCTTACTAGTAGCAAAGTTCAGTTCACCTGGACTAGAGATTGTTCAGACTCGTTCAAAAGACTGAAATGTTTGCTCTCCTCTGCTCCTGTGTTGAAGAGTCCTAATTTCAATCTTCCCTTGTTAGGTAAGACACATATGCAACAGTTAGGTATCTTTATTATGAAACGTTTCGCCTACACAGTAGGCTTCTTCAGTCAAGTACAGAAAAGTTGATAGAAGCAGAAGATACTTGAAGACGATGTAATCAGTCCATCACCCTTAAAGTTTTGAGGTGGTCAGTCCCTCAGTCTGGAGAAGAGCATTGTTCCATAGTATGAAACAATATGCTCTTCTCCAGACTGAGGGACTGACCACCTCAAAACTTTAAGGGTGATGGACTGATTACATCGTCTTCAAGTATCTTCTGCTTCTATCAACTTTTCTGTACTTGACTGAAGAAACCTACTGTGTAGGCGAAACGTTTCATAATAAAGATACCTAACTGTTGCATATGTGTCTTACCTAACAACCTGTCGGTATTTTATACCATTTTAATGTTCAATCTTCCCTTCTTTTTACATATAGATGCGAGTGGTTATGCAGTGGGCGCTGTGCTGCTCCAACAGTCAACATCCACTGACATTCTCCATCCTATATGTTACTATTCATCTAAGCTTAAAGGACACCACAAAAATTATGCCACTATTGAGAAAGAGGCTCTAGCTCTTGTGGTGTCCTTGGAACATTTTGACGTATATTTGGGCACTTCCCCATTTTAAATTAACGTGATTTTAATGCCCAAATACCTTTTGTTACTTGCTATGTCAAATTCAGTAAAGTAATGTAATCCCTCCAGCCCATATTAACTATGTATACTCATGTCATGTCTAATTATTATATTTATATATTCACAGTAGTGATGTGTATGAGGAGGAGACATAAGCTGAGTGATGAGTGGGTAGTGTCATGTGGGCGATGTTACTGCTTGGCGGAACACTGTCCTGCCGCAGACCCCCCCCCCTTCACTACACACCTTAAGCTGTTTCATACTCAGATGTCCATACTGCATAGCATTCCACAACCACTACTTAAGAGTGGAATGCATTCTCCTCTATTATGATCGAGCCTCAAAGTGCCCTGCTTGTCTGCGCTATCCTGTCTCTGCACTGATGTACATAACCAAGAGTATGCAGAGATACGATACTGTGTACTGCCCTAGTACTAGGGGCATATCTTAGTGTATAGATGCTGTGAAATTATAGAGGTGCTTGGCACAAGAGGGACTCTGATTAATGTTTATATTATATTGTTAGTAATGTAACTTGAGTAATCAGTAATGTGAAAGACATTAATGCAACTCCTAGTGCGACCGTTTGTCGTGTTGGGGGGGTGTTGCAACCCCTGAATGGGTTGCAATATATATAATGTATATTATGATTATGAATATAATGTATATTACCTTTTCATATAATTTTATATTGCTTATATTTGCGATAATAGCTAAATCGTAAATATATGACTTTATATTATTATTTGACTTAGTCATGTTGTTAGGTAGGATGTAACATATGTGCTCAGTTCAAGTCTTGATTGTCTAACTACTGTAATTATCGCTTGTGGCTCGTTAGACTGCCAGCTTCTGTTTCTGAGCAGCAGCTGTCCACGGAGCTATCACGTGATCGAGGGGGGATGTCCTCACCTCGTCTGAAGTATTCAGTCTGGTCTAGACTCTCTTGGTGGTTGGACAGATTGTCTGTCTCATTATTCTTGCTAATTCTGTAGAACTCTGTTCACAGAACATTGTATAGACTTAATGATTTTCGACGTTGTACTGAGGTTGTGTGTCGCAAAGACACTCTGAGTAACTCAGGTCCTGAGCTGTAGCTTCTGACCTAACTTGTACTGGTATCTGTGTATTATCACAGTCGGGAATTTTCTTATGCTGAACTTAGATTCAGTAGTTTTATGGGAGTTTTGTGACTTTTGTGGAGGATCTGCTGATGGTCCCTACTTAGTGTTGTTATATTATCTCCTTGTTCCTGATTCTGTGTCGCAGTTGCTTGTTATATTGCTATTGGGCTTAGCATTCTTTTTGTTGTTCAAGCAGACTGTTCTGATTGCCAATTGGTCAAGAAGTTAGTTTATTTGAGGACTTTGTCAGTCACTTGTTTAAGTCTAGTCGAGTCGTGAGACATAGCGAACTACTTAGAGCACTTACACACATACACACTTGTACATATTTGTAATATCTTATTAAATGTTAATGTACCAGACGGTACTTAAGAATTATAAATGCGATATGTGCTTTCAGCACAATAATACTGTACTCGAGAGAAGTGATTATTATTATTTTGATTATTATTAATTTAATTTACTTTGATAATATACCTCTAGACGATACTCAATAAATTTATTAAATTTTATTTTCTCTAGTTAGTAACTTCCTGTTGTAATCCTAAAGCACTAATAATTCATACTGAATTCTAATGGATAATTGGACAAGGATACTGACTAATTGTTACGAAAACCCAGTAACAGGCTGGATGCTAAAGGGCAGTCCTTTCTAGTATTCACTGGAGATCTCTATACTTTTAGAATCGCGTTTTTTTGTAACAGTGACTGTGTTGGACTGACTGTCATGGTGACTGTGTAGGACTGACCGTCATGGTGACTATGTTGGACTGACCGTCATGGTGACTGTCTTGGACTGACCGTCATGGTGACTGTCTTGGACTGACCGTCATGGTGACTGTGTTGGACTTACCGTCATGGTGACTGTGTTGGACTGACCGTCATGGTAACTGTCTTGGACTGACCGTCATGGTGACTATGTTGGACTGACCGTCATGGTGACTGTCTTGGACTGACCGTCATGGTGACTGTCTTGGACTGACCGTCATGGTGACTGTGTTGGACTTACCGTCATGGTGACTGTGTTGGACTGACCGTCATGGTAACTGTCTTGGACTGACCGTCATGGTGACTATGTTGGACTGACCGTCATGGTGACTGTGTTGGACTGACCGTTATTGTGACTGTGTTGGACTGACCGTCATGATGACTGTCTTGGACTGACCGTCATGCTGACTGTCTTGGAATGACCGTCATGGTGACTATCTTGGACTGACCGTCATGGTGACTGTCTTGGACTGACCGTCATGGTGACTATGTTGAACTAACCGTCATGGTGACTGTCTTGGATTGACCGTCATGATGACTGTCTTGGACTGACCGTCATGGTGACTGTCTTGGACTGACCGTCATGGTGACTGTCTTGGACTGACCATCATGGTGACTGTCTTGGACTGACCGTCATGGTGACTGTCTTGGACTGACCGTCATGGTGACTGTCTTGGACTGTCCGTCATGGTGACTGTCTTGGACTGACCGTCATGGTGACTGTCTTGGACTGACCGTCATGGTGACTGTCTTGGACTGACCGTCATGGTGACTGTCTTGGACTGACCGTCATGGTGACTGTCTTGGACTGACCGTCATGGTGACTGTCTTGGACTGACCGTCATGGTGACTGTCTTGGACTGACCGTCATGGTGACTGTCTTGGACTGACCGTCATGGTGACTGTCTTGGACTGACCGTCATGGTGACTGTCTTGGACTGACAGTCATGGTGACTGTCTTGGACTGACCGTCATGGTGACTGTCTTTAACTGACCGTCATGGTGACTGTCTTGGACTGACCGTCATGGTGACTGTCTTGGACTGACCGTCATGGTGACTGTCTTGGACTGACCGTCATGGTGACTGTCTTGGACTGACCGTCATGGTGACTGTCTTGGACTGGCCGTCATGGTGACTGTCTTGGACTGACCGTCATGGTGACTGTCTTGGACTGACCGTCATGGTGACTGTCTTGGACTGACCGTCATGGTGACTGTCTTGGACTGACCGTCATGGTGACTGTCTTGGACTGACCGTCATGGTGACTGTCTTGGACTGACCGTCATGGTGACTGTCTTGGACTGACCGTCATGGTGACTGTCTTGGACTGACCGTCATGGTGACTGTCTTGGACTGACCGTCATGGTGACTGTCTTGGACTGACCGTCATGGTGACTGTCTTGGACTGACCGTCATGGTGACTGTCTTGGACTGACCGTCATGGTGACTGTCTTGGACTGACCGCCATTGTGACTGTCTTGGACTGACCGTCATGGTGACTGTCTTGGACTGACCGTCATGGTGACTGTCATGGACTGACCGTCATGGTGTCTGTCTTGTACTGACCGTCATGGTGACTGTCTTGGACTGACCGTCATGGTGACTGTCTTGGACTGACCGTCATGGTGACTGTCTTGGACTGACCGTCATGGTGACTGTCTTGGACTGACCGTCATGGTGACTGTCTTGGACTGACCGTCATGGTGACTGTCTTGGACTGACCGTCATGGTGACTGTCTTGGACTGACCGTCATGGTGACTGTCTTGGACTGACCATCATGGTGACTGTCTTGGACTGACCGTCATGGTGACTGTCTTGGACTGACCGTCATGGTGACTGTCTTGGACTGACCGTCATGGTGACTGTCTTGGACTGACCGTCATGGTGACTGTCTTGGACTGACCGTCATGGTGACTGTCTTGGACTGACCGTCATGGTGACTGTCTTGGACTGACCATCATGGTGACTGTCTTGGACTGACCGTCATGGTGACTGTCTTGGACTGACCGTCATGGTGACTGTCTTGGACTGACCGTCATGGTGACTGTCTTGGACTGACCGTCATGGTGACTGTCTTGGACTGACCGTCATGGTGACTGTCTTGCAGAAAAACCCTCAACCTTCCAGAAATATTTATATTATAAATACATTTTGTTTAATAATTTAACTGTTTATTTATTTATATAGCTATTTATTTATTTACTTCCGGCAGGAAGGTGTGATTTCTACTCATCGAGTGAAAGATTTATGCCGTTCATGTCATCAATGGTTGGTCAAAAAGACAGTCCTCTGGTCTCTGTCATCAGTAACAGGTACCTTCCCTCAGGTACCTTCCCTCAGGTACCTTCCCTCTGGTACCTTCCCTCAAGCTGAGATTAACACTGTTGTCCGTAAATTTTTTATTATAACAATTTATTTATGTATGTATTATGTAATTATTAGTAAGAGAATATGGAAGACGATCCACGTAATGTATGGGAAGTGTAACGTAATGTAGTGTAGTTTACACCTCCATAAACCTCTCATGTTAATTAACATTTTAGCGGTTGTATTTTAAGAAGTTGTAGGAGTTTGTCTTTTTATCTGTTCGTTTTTATTTAACTCTTGAACGACTTCTTCATTCAGCTTCAAAATTTAAACTCATATGTACGGTAACAAGGACCAGATTCTAGGAACAATTGGCAAGTGCACTTATCCTCGGACAAAATTTATTTGAACTTATTGATATCAAATTAAATAATCTATTAAGAAACAGTTTTTCTTAGAGGATTGTAGAGAATTTTAAAATATTGAACATTTAAAAAAATTAAAAACTTGCATTATAAAGAGTTTTTTAATACCCAGAGATGAATTAAGACTTACATACAACACCACAAGATGCCGAAGACATCCATCTGTTAGCTACAGTTTTCTCATCACATTACTTATAACTTCAGAAAGCAAATATCCAGTTGACTTCAGATTTCAAAACCTGATCAACTGTTACCAGGTGAAGCTTAGAAGAACAAGTGATATGTGCAGTTGTTCTCTCTTTACTGTTATATGTGCAGGCGTTCTCTCTTCACTGTTATATGTGCAGGTGTTTTCTCTTCACTGTTATATGTGAAGGTGTTCTCTCTTCACTGTTATATGTGCAGGTATTCTCTCTTCACTGTTATATGTGCAAGCGTTCTCTCTTCACTCTTATATGTGCAGGTGTTCTCTCTTCACTGTTATACGTACAGATGTTCTATCTTCACTGTTATATGTGCAGGCGTTCTCTCTTCACTGTTATATGTGCAGGCGTTCTCTCTTCACTGTTATCATGTGCAGGTGTTCTCTCTTCACTGTTATATGTGCAGGTGTTCTCTCTTCACTGTTATGTGCAGGTGTTCTCTCTTCACTGTTATATATGCAGGTGTTCTCTCTTCACTGTTATCATGTGCAGGTGTTCTCTCTTCACTGTTATATGTGCAGGTGTTCTCTCTTCACTGTTATATGTGCAAGTGTTCCCTTTTCACTGTTATATGTGCAGGTGTTCTCTCTTCACTGTTATACGTGCAGGTGTTCTCTCTTCACTGTTACATGTGCAGGTGTTCTCTCTTCACTGTTATATGTGCAGGTGTTCTCTATTCACTGTTATATGTGCAGGTGTTCTTTCTTCACTGTTATATGTGCAGGCGTTCTCTCTTCACTGTTATATGGGCAGGTGTTCTCTCTTCACTGTTATATGTGCAGGTGTTCTCTCTTCACTGTTATATGTGCAGGTGTTCTCTCTTCACTGTTATATGTGCAGGTGTTATCTCTTCACTGTTATATGTGCAGGCGTTCTCTCTTCACTGTTATATGTGCAGGTGTTCTCTCTTCACTGTTATATGTGCAGGTGTTCTCTCTTCACTGTTATATGTGCAGGTGTTCTCTCTTCACTGTTATATGTGCAGGTGTTCTCTCTTCACTGTTATATGTGCAGGTGTTCTCTCTTCACTGCTGTATGTGCAGGTGTTCTCTCGTCACTGTTATATGTGCAGGTGCTCTCTCTTCACTGTTATATGTGCAGGTGTTCTCTCTTCACTGTTATATGTGCAGGTGTTCTCTCTTCACTGTTATACGTGCAGGTGTTCTCTCTTCACTGTTATATGTGCAGGTGTTCTCTCTTCACTGTTATATGTGCAGTTATATGTGCAGGTGTTCTCTCTTCACTGTTATATGTGCAGGTGTTCTCTCTTCACTGTTATATGTGCAGGTGTTCTCTCTTCACTGTTATATGTGCAGGTGTTCTCTCTTCACTGTTATATGTGCAGGTGTTCTCTCTTCACTGTTATATGTGCAGGTGTTCTCTCTTCACTGTTATATGTGCAGGTGTTCTCTCTTCACTGCTGTATGTGCAGGTGTTCTCTCGTCACTGTTATATGTGCAGGTGCTCTCTCTTCACTGTTATATGTGCAGGTGTTCTCTCTTCACTGTTATATGTGCAGGTGTTCTCTCTTCACTGTTATACGTGCAGGTGTTCTCTCTTCACTGTTATATGTGCAGGTGTTCTCTCTTCACTGTTATATGTGCAGGTGCTCTCTCTTCACTGTTATATGTGCAGGTGTTCTCTCTTCACTGTTATATGTGCAGGTGTTCTCTCTTCACTGTTATATGTGCAGGTGTTCTCTCTTCACTGTTATATGTGCAGGTGTTCTCTCTTCACTGTTATATGTGCAGGTGTTCTCTCTTCACTGTTATATGTGCAGGTGTTCTCTCTTCACTGTTATATGTGCAGGTGTTCTCTCTTCACTGTTATATGTGCAGGTGTTCTCTCTTCACTGTTATATGTGCAGGTGTTCTCTCTTCACTGTTATATGTGCAGGTGTTCTCTCTTCACTGTTATATGTGCAGGTGTTCTCTCTTCACTGTTATATGTGCAGGTGTTCTCTCTTCACTGTTATATGTGCAGGTCTTCTCTCTTCACTGTTATATGTGCAGGTGTTCTCTCTTCACTGTTATATGTGCAGGTGTTATCTCTTCACTGTTATATGTGCAGGTGTTCTCTCTTCACTGTTATATGTGCAGGTGTTATCTCTTCACTGTTATATGTGCAGGTGTTATCTCTTCACTGTTATATGTGCAGGTGTTCTCTCTTCATTGTTATATGTGCAGGTGTTATCTCTTCACTGTTATATGTGCAGGTGTTATCTCTTCACTGTTATATGTGCAGGTGTTATCTCTTCACTGTTATATGTGCAGGTGTTATCTCTTCACTGTTATATGTGCAGGTGTTATCTCTTCACTGTTACATGTGCAGGTGTTCTCTCTTCACTGTTATATGTGCAGGTGTTATCTCTTCACTGTTATATGTGCAGGTGTTATCTCTTCACTGTTATATGTGCAGGTGTTATCTCTTCACTGTTATATGTGCAGGTGTTATCTCTTCACTGTTATATGTGCAGGTGTTATCTCTTCACTGTTATATGTGCAGGTGTTATCTCTTCACTGTTATATGTGCAGGTGTTATCTCTTCACTGTTATATGTGCAGGTGTTCTCTCTTCACTGTTATATGTGCAGGCGTTCTCTCTTCACTGTTATATGTGCAGGCGTTCTCTCTTCACTGTTATATGTGCAGGTGTTCTCTCTTCACTGTTATATGTGCAGGTGTTCTCTCTTCACTGTTATATGTGCAGGTGTTCTCTCTTCACTGTTATATGTGCAGGCGTTCTCTCTTCACTGTTATATGTGCAGGTGTTCTCTCTTCACTGTTATATGTGCAGGTGTTCTCTCTTCACTGTTATATGTGCAGGTGTTCTCTCTTCACTGTTATATGTGCAGGTGTTCTCTCTTCACTGTTATATGTGCAGGTGTTCTCTCTTCACTGTTATATGTGCAGGTGTTATCTCTTCACTGTTATATGTGCAGGTGTTCTCTCTTCACTGTTATATGTGCAGGTGTTATCTCTTCACTGTTATATGTGCAGGTGTTCTCTCTTCACTGTTATATGTGCAGGTGTTCTCTCTTCACTGTTATATGTGCAGGTGTTCTCTCTTCACTGTTATATGTGCAGGTGTTCTCTCTTCACTGTTATATGTGCAGGTGTTCTCTCTTCACTGTTATATGTGCAGGTGTTCTCTCTTCACTGTTATATGTGCAGGTGTTCTCTCTTCACTGTTATATGTGCAGGTGTTATCTCTTCACTGTTATATGTGCAGGTGTTCTCTCTTCACTGTTATATGTGCAGGTGTTCTCTCTTCACTGTTATATGTGCAGGTGTTCTCTCTTCACTGTTATATGTGCAGGTGTTCTCTCTTCACTGTTATATGTGCAGGTGTTCTCTCTTCACTGTTATATGTGCAGGTGTTCTCTCTTCACTGTTATATGTGCAGGTGTTCTCTCTTCACTGTTATATGTGCAGGTGTTCTCTCTTCACTGTTATATGTGCAGGTGTTCTCTCTTCACTGTTATATGTGCAGGTGTTCTCTCTTCACTGTTATATGTGCAGGTGTTCTCTCTTCACTGTTATATGTGCAGGCGTTCTCTCTTCACTGTTATATGTGCAGGTGTTCTCTCTTCACTGTTATATGTGCAGGTGTTCTCTCTTCACTGTTATATGTGCAGGTGTTCTCTCTTCACTGTTATATGTGCAGGTGTTCTCTCTTCACTGTTATATGTGCAGGTGTTCTCTCTTCACTGTTATATGTGCAGGTGTTCTCTCTTCACTGTTATATGTGCAGGTGTTCTCTCTTCACTGTTATATGTGCAGGTGTTCTCTCTTCACTGTTATATGTGCAGGTGTTATCTCTTCACTGTTATATGTGCAGGTATTCTCTTCATGAAATTGCTTTAAAAATCCTCGTTAGATTTTCTTTATAATTTTAGGCACCACCGAGTTATTGATTTATTATTATTATTATTATTATTATTATTATTATTATTATTATTATTATTTTATTATTATTATTATTATTATTATTATTATTATTATTATTATTATTATTATTATTATTATTGTTGTTGTTGTTGTTGTTGTTATAGGTTTTAGATTATTATATATATATACCCATGTAGAGGATGGGGGTTGAGGTGGTGACGGTGGTAATGGTAATGATGGTGGTAGCGGTGTTGATGGTGGTAGTGGTAATGATGGTGGTAGCGGTGTTGATGGTGGTAGTGGTAATGATGGTGGTAGCGGTGTTGATGGTGGTAGTGGTAATGATGGTGGTAGCGGTGTTGATGGTGGTAGTGGTAATGATGGTGGTAGCGGTGTTGATGGTGGTAGTGGTAATGATGGTGGTAGCGGTGTTGATGGTGGTAGTGGTAATTATGGTGGTAGTGGTAATGGTGGTGGTAGTGGTAATTATGGTGGTAGTGGTAATGATGGTGGATGTAGTAGCAATGGTGGTAGTGGTAACGATGGTGGTAGTTCAAATGATGGTGCTAGTGGTAGTGATTGTGTAGTGGAAGTGATGGTGGTAATGGTAGTGATGGTTATAGTGGTAATGATGGTGGTAGTGGTAATGATGGTGGTAGTGGTAATGATTGTGGTAATGATAGTGATGGTGGTAGTGGTAGTGATGGTGGTAATGGTAGTAATTGTGGTAGTGGTAATGATGGTGGTAGTGGTAATGATGATGATAGTGATGGTGGTAATGGTAGTGATTGTAGTGGTAATGATGGTGGTAATGGTTGTAATGGTGGTAGTGATAATGATGGTGGTAATGTTAATGATGGTGGTAGTGATAGTGATGGTGGTTGTTTTAGTGATGGTAGTAATGGTAGTAATGGTGGTAGTGGTAATGATGGTGGTAGTGGTAATGATGGTGGTAGTGATAGTGATGGAGGTAGTGGTAGTGATAGTGGTAATGGTAGTGATGGTTGTAGTGATAATGATGGTGGTAGTGATGGTGGTAATGGTAGTAATGGTAGTGGTAATGATGGTGGTAGTGGTAATGATGGTAGTGATAGTGATGGTAGTGGTAGTGATGTTGGTAGTGGTAATGATGGTGGTAATGATTGTGATGGTGGCAGTGGTAGTGATTGATGGTGGTAGTGAAAGTGATGGTGGTGTTAGTTTTGGTGGTATTACTAATTGTGATGAATATAAATATTTTCACTTGCATACATATGAATACACATGCACAAGTGTACGTAAATATTGCAGACATACATACATACTAAAATACATCCATTCACACAAATTTACGCAAACACATACATACAGATTGACATACACAAATTTTCACTTGTCCTATATGGCAAGATGAACTTTGCTATTTAAGCCAAGATCGCAAGTTCTGCCTATTCGGCACTATATATATATATATATATATGTATATATATATATATATATATATATATATATATATATATATATATATATATATATATATATATATATATACACACACACACACACACGTCACCTTACCATCTAGACTCATGTTATTTGTGGGATCGATGGCTCAGATGTTAAGGTGACATGTACATCGTGTGGTCTCCTGAGGCGGGACAATGTGTCGTGGGGTCGAATCCTGGCCTGCTGCAGTTTGGTAAATGATTCAAAACCACTTGTTTGCTGTGTGTGTGCTAATAACATCTGGTGACAGATTAAACTTGGGTTTAGAACTAATTAACAGAGCTTCAGGATTTTTCGCTTGAATAGACACAATATATTACCTAGGTACCTACAATCTTCATATATTATGCTTTGATGATTGTACTGAAAATGTATTACTTTCACAGGAGACAGGCTATCAGATCATTAATATAACTAAATTTACTTCCTGTAAATAAATTTATTTCGACCCCTTCCTTTTCAGAACAGAAAATTTATTGCACAAATTAACGTGAAAATTAAGAACAAGATGTCTTCCAATTTAATTCTACATACAGTACATTGTTTTTTTGGCAGCATCAAGTCAGTAACACAAACAGGGTTGTATGACTACTGGACACAAGCTTATATGCCCAACGCTACGTCTTGTGAATATCCACCAACCAAGATCACTGTTAACACTTCCCTTGCTTTCCGCAACCTCTGGGTAAAGTATTTTACACTTCTAAAATCAGAATAATATGAGTATTTCATTTATTAACACATCGGCCGTTTGCCACTGAGGCAGGGTGACCTGAAAAAGAAGACTCTGGCTTGAATAGACTGTCTTGACAGAGGCATGCATATACTACACTTAAACTGCAACATATTAACACCCTTTCTTCAGAGCTCAGGGACTTAAATCCGGATAATCATTTTCTCTGAATCACTTCATAAATGTTACTTTGCTCACACTCCAACAGCATGTCAAATAATAAAAACCACTTGTCTCTACTCACTCTCACGCATGCTTGCTGGAAGTCCAAGCCCCTCGTACACAAAATCTCCTTTACCCCCTCCCTCCATCCTTTCCTAAGATGACCCCTACCCCGTCTTCCTTCCACTACAGATTTATTCGTACTCCAAGTCATTCTATTTTGTTCCAACCTCTCTAAATGTCTGAACCACCTCAACAACCCCTCCTCAGCCCTTTGAATAATGCTTCTAGAAACCTCCGCACTTCCTTCTAACCTCCAGGCTACTGATTTTCTGCATTATATTCACACCACACATTGCCCTCAGACACATTTCCCCAACCTCCAACCTTCTCCTTGTTGCATCATTCATCACCCACGATTTGCACCCATGAAAGAGTGTTGGTTTCACTATAGACTCATACATTCTCCTTTTTCCTTCCAGGGATTACTTTCTTTCTCCACAGTCTCTTCAGTGCACAACTTACCTTTGTTCCCTCATTAGTTCTATAATTTTTCTCGTCTTTCATAGACATATCTGCTGACACCTCAACTCCTAAATATCTGGATACATTCACCTCCTCCATACCCTCTCCCTCCAATCTTATATCCAGTCGTTTGTTACCTAATTTTTAGTAATCCTCATCACCTTACTCTTTCCTATATTCATTTTTAATTTCCTTCTTGTACATACCCTACCAAACTCATCCACCAACCTCTGCAACTTCTCTTCAGAATCTCCCAGTGTCATCAGCAAAGACCAACTGTAACAACTTCCACTTTGTGTTAGATTCTTTATCTTTTAACCCCAACCTCTTGCCAACACCTGAGCATTCACTTCTCTTACAACCCCATCTATAAATATTTTGAACAACCATGGTGACATCACACATCCTTGTCTAAGGTCTGCTTTTATTGGGAAATAATCTCCCTCTCTCGTACATACTCTAACCTGAGCCTCACTATTCTCGTAAAAACTCTTCACTGCTTTCAGTAACCTACCTGCTTTTCCATCCATTGCAACATCTCCCACATAGCTCCCCTATCCACCCTGCCTTACGGCTTTTCCAAATCCATAAATGCCACAAAAACCTCTCTACCCTTATCTAAATTCTGTTCACCTCTATGTTTCACTGTAAACACTTGATCTACAAACCTTCTACCTTTCACTAAAGCCTCTTGTTCATCTGCTATCCTGCTGTGTTGTTTTAGCCCAACCTCATGGTGAGCGAAAATTCACGACGCTCTTACCGACAGCCCAATACAATCCATATAATGGTCCCGTGGGTTAGAGCGTCGTGAATTTTCGTTCACCATGAGGCGGGCTATAACAACACGGGTCACCTCATTACAGTTTCTCTCCAGCATGCGGTCGACCGTGTTTCCAATTGGGCCACCACACATGGGTTTAAATTTTCCAGCACCAAAACTCACCAAATTACTTTCACTAGACGCTCTGTCATCTCCGATCATCCTTTGTACCTCTATGGCTCCCGTATCCCTGAACGTGATACAGTCAGGTAGGTTATCCTGGAAACTTCACATTACCTCTCTGAAGGTAACTTGTCACAGCCGGCTGAACCTTCTTAAAACCCTTGCTCATCTTTCATGGGGAGCTGATCGTCGAACTCTACTTCGCCTACATTCCACCCTCATTTTATCGATACTTGATTATGATGACCTCTCCTGCTACTCTCTCTAGCCTTAACCCCATTCATCTCCAAGGATTGCATTTATGCCTTGGTGCTTTTCGCTCTTCCCTGTTGAGAGCCTCTATGCAGAAGCGAAAGTTCCATCCTTGTCCGATCGCCGTGATGCCCATTGCCTTCGCTACTATGTACGCTCTCATGATCTCCGCAATCCTTCCATTTATAGAATGGTCATTGATATTAGTAGACATTCTTTATTTGTTCGCCGCCCCTGTTTACTCCGTCCCTTCTATCTTTGCCTACATTCGCTCTTGTCTTCTCTTCAATTACCACCTTTCTATGTTCATGTAGCATCTCACTTTTCCCTACCCCCCTGGGAAGTTCCAGCTGTTCGAGTGTGTTCTTTCTCGCTTCCATGCTCGAAAGCCCAACTGCCTAAGGTCGCTTCCCGCTCTCTTTTTCTTGACCACTTCGACTCTCATTCTCATGTCATTGCAGTGTACACAGATGGCTCTAAGTCTTCTGACGGCGTAGGATTCGCAGCATTGTTTCCGGACAGCGTCGTACGAGGGCGTTTACTGTCTTCGGCTAGTATTTTTACTGCTGAATTGTTTGCCATTCTTGCAGCACTTATCCGTACTGCATCTATGCCTGTGTCATCATTTGTGGTTGTCTCAGACTCCCTTAGTGCTTTACAGGCTATACAGAAATTTGATACACCTCACCCCTCAGTCCTCCGTATCCAACTTTGGCTACGCTGCATCTTTACCAAGCATAAAGATCTTGTTTTTTGTTAGGTCCCTGGTCATGTTGATGTACAGGGCAATGAACAGGCAGATACTGCTACGCGGTCAGCAGTACATGACCTACCAGTTTCATATAGAGGTATTCCATTTACGGACTATTTTGCTGCAATAGCTACCCACCTTCACACCCGTTGGCAACAACGTTGGTCTACTATGCTCGGTAACAAACTTCAGTCTATTAAACCTAGTATAGGCTACTGGCCGTCTTCTTGTCACCAGTGTCGAGGTTGGGAGACTACTCTCTCCCGTCTTTGCATTGGCCATACTTGTCTTACTCATGGATCTCTCATTGAGAGGCGCCCTGCCCCTCTCTGTGAGAATTGTCAGGCTCCATTATCAGTCAGCCACATTCTGTTGGACTGCCCACTTTATCAACGAGCACGCAGAATATACCTCCATCGTCGTCTTCGCTCCACTGCTCTCTCTTTAGCTTCCCTTCTCGCTGATGGACCCACCTTTCATCCGGACTCTCTCATTGACTTTTTGACAACAACTGACTTCACAAACTCTGATGCCTTCAGCCCTTTCTACCTCAATCTCTTGCAACCCTCTACCCCCGCATTATCCCCTGCCCCGCTGTTTTCTGTAACCTACTGATCATCCCTCCCCCCTTCTGCCACCCAATACCCTCGCTTCCTTCCCTACCCTGCAGTGCTGTATAGCCCTTGTGGCTTAGCGCTTCTTTTTTATTATAATAATAATATAACAACACTGGTTCGATCCTCTGGCTATTTGCAGTGTTGTTATTGAAATATATATATATATATATATATATATATATATATATATATATATATATATATATATATATATATATATATATATATATATATATATATATATATACGCGCAAGCTACGGGATATGGAAATCTTCAGCTCAAGTACTTTCACGTCTCCCTGCGTCATCAGGAGCTATGCCAGAGAAGCAACAGAAGAAATTAATTTTTTTCTCAGAATAAGTTAGCGTGGGGGCACCGGTTCAAGATAGTTATGAATTAACTGTTCATAATCTTGCCACCTGGTTAGACCTTGAAAGTCCTTCATATGAATTAAGTTGAACACATGTGAGGCAGCTGGAGAACGGGCTAGACTCTCCTTTCCGATACTGATTAAACAACTCTCAGATGGAAGACCATCAACTGAAGCATTAGCTCTGGCTCGAACAGTGGTAAACCAACCTTCTAGGTTGTCTGGGTTACCATTGAACAATGGCATAGCATTATATGGATCACGACTGAAATTACGCAGGCTAGAAGTCTGTGTGTGTCTATTATTTGATACAGGGTTACTCGAATTGTGAACTGATGCATTAATGGTTGTACTAGCAGCATGTGCTGAGGCATCGCTTGAGAAGACTTGAGACATATTTGCAAAATGTAAAACAAGAATTTAGATAAAAGAAAATGTAACTGAGGAACACACAACACAGTGAACTTAAATGGGAAGAAAATGCTTAACTATTCTGCATAAGTAATTAAAAATTGACAGGACACACAGAAAGCAAGGAAACTCACACATGAAAATACTCAACTGAATAAACAACACTTTGAAAATCAAGAGAACTTGTAATTTACTCAAATCTAATTTACTCAAATTTTACTTTAAATTGGATTAATGGCACAGTGAGTTGTCTTTACTCTCAGTGCAATAGGGAAATTCAACAATAAATTGATGAATCAATCAAAAAAATGTTAAATTGGACTTAATAAAGCTTTTGCAAAATTAAAACAAACTTGGAAACAATTCACTAAAAGAAAAGAAAATGGCACACAAAGAATAAAATATTATGCACAGAACAGAGCATAAGAAACTGCACTGAACTAAACTGTAGCAATACTGCAAATAACAATTGCTAATCGAAAGTACTGCACACACTACATAAAATTTCTGAAAGAAAAATTTTAATGACAACACAATGCTTGCATAAGAATTATTGCAAAATGAGTCAATGTGCAATAATAAAAAAAATATTACACACACAAGAAAACCCTGTTTACAAGGAAAGAAAATATAGCAAAGAATGAACTGAGTGAACACTTTAACTCTTAACTGCAGCTTAAGCAACACTTACTGAACTAGCAAAAGAATAATTTACTTTAAAAGAACTTAAAAATTGCACTAAGAGTGAATTTGTTCAATGAAATATGAAAAAATAATAGATGCAAAAACACAGAACAAAAGGTTTGAACACTTACAGTGATGCAGAACACAACACATCAACATAAACACAATACTAGAATTTTCTTGCTATGAAACTTGAGGTGTGAAAAATTTGAAAAAAATGATTTTCTTGCTTGCACAAAACAATGGCACTATTGTCTGTGGAAATAAGACAAATTAGACACTGGCTGAATGAAAGGAATTAACACAAAAATGTTCAACACACAGAGAGAACTAAACAAGAATACACAAATGCTGGGAGGAAAATATAACAGACAACACTGAGTTGTGATGCAGAATACAAGGTAATAAATTACTGAATTACTTCAATGGAATACTATGAACACAAGGTTTGTGAAGTGGAAACACAAATTCTATGTTGCACACAACAAGGAAAAAACACTAAGGTATTTACTTCAACTGTATAAAAAAGAAACACAACACAACAGACATGAAATAATAGCACGAAAATTAACACTGAATTAAGAAGATAAAAAAAAATATTGTAATCAGTATATAATAAACACTGAGTCTAATCAAGAGTTACTGAATGTCACTAAGAAATCACTGGGAACACGAAAAGAAATGTCTCAACACTCGCAAATGTCTCTATGAAAAATATTATCACTGTAGCAACTTGGTGAAGAATGAGGTGGAAGGTGGTGGATGGTGGTGGAGGATGTTTATGTCGTCTTGCGGCTGGCTACTGTCCTCTGCACACGTGATCGTAGAATTGCGCTTACATCGACGACAGACTTCACACTGGAGGCTTTCAACGGTGGCGCCACTGACGACGACACACTCTAGCTCTTGACCCCCTATGTGGTCCTTAAAATATGGTGCTAGTACCCGTAATAAGAGTACAATAACACAGTGGTAGTGGTTGGGTGAGTGGACTGAAGCAGGGCTGAGGCCGGTGGTGGTGAGACACACGTGGTGAGTGGGCCTATGGGATGAATGGTGTAAGCCTCACTGGGGACATCCACACTGGCGCGAAAATATTTCTAAGCTGGCTGGCTTAAAAACAAACCCACGAATTACCACAACACCACAGGGATGAAAAAAGCACTCAGAATGGCTTGGAGCTTGAAGCACAAAGCAATGAGAAGACTGTACCCACGTGGCTTGCTTGAGTACTGGATTAAGACACCTGGGTTAGTTGCTGGCTGGCTTATCTTAACCCTTCACACAGAATGGCTTGATAACTTCTCACGGTGAGCACAGCAGGGGTGGAAAGCTGGCTTGGCAGGCAAAAGGCTGCATGATGTAAGGCTAGGCTGGACTGGACACCCTCACCACAGACTTTCTAATGGTTTGGCTTACTTTGCAAACTCGGGTCAACCCCTCAGGACTGATGCAAATAAGCAGATAAACACTAACAAAGAGACTGACCAGTAAATAATGTAGAGGCTGGTAGACGCTTGCGGGGGTAGCTGGCTGGCTTGAGGTAGGTTGAGTGTTACCCTGCTCGGCAGGCCTAGTCACAAGATGGCAGCTGGCTCAGTAGAAATTTATCTCCAGAAATCGCTGTAATCATCAGGATTACAGTCCCACCGCTGCCACCAATTTGTTGTGTGGGGTTCGGTAAGGAGAAACGAGGGTTGAAGGTAAACACCTTGTTGGATGGTAACACTATATATTGTCAGACTGTGGTAAGGAATGGATGAGCCCAGCCTGCCGTGTCACTGCCTGGATGTCTATACGCCAACTGAGAGTGAGGCAGCTCGTCTCACTGCCTCAAGCTGTACCCCATGATGTCAAACAGTCACAGGCCTAAGGGATCTTCTATATAAACACATGGATGGTACTATGATACTCAGCTAATCTATATAACACATATAAGGGGATCAGCAACTATGCTGACACACCAGCCTGTTTCTCTCACAAAAGGAGACACACATCAGTTCACCAATCATCCACCCTCACCCCCCCTTCCCATATGTACGAGGGTAGAAGAGAGCATCCCAGTTTACAGAAAGCAGGATACAGAATAATGGAAGATTTAATAACCAGACTTAAGTTTTATCTAATCACCGACAACCAGTCATGTGACATAACAGATTACGTTGCACTAGTGCATAATACACTTACAAAAGAATGATATTATGTGTAAACCTTCTAATTGAATGAGGCGAATGCACTCATTTGTCAGCTTAAAATGCCGTATGTCTCGAGAGGATTCCATAATGTTCAGAAGAATCTCATCATATATTCTTAAGCATCAATTATTATGTTTGTACCTTGGTTACTTTTGAATCTTCCATTGTATACCGATTATTCTTTAAGATCTAATAATGAGAGGATTCATGAAATTTTCTAATTATCCTTAATCACCACATAACAGCCTAACTCTGTTGGGTTGTAATCCACTAAGTTGCAATCACCATAATGCAAGCCCTGATTGCAACGCCTGAAGATGCTTACTATCTGGAAAATACCTGGAGAGGGTTTCGGGGGTCAACGCCCCCTCGGCCCGGTCTGGGACTAGGCCTCATGATGGATCAGGGCCTGATCAACCAGTCTGCTACTGTTGCCCGCACGCAACCCGAAGTATGAACCACAGTCCGGCTGGTCAGGTATTGACTGACTTCGGGTGCCTGTCTAGTTCCTTCTTGAAGACAGCCAGGGGTCAATTTGTAATCCCCCTTATGTATGCTGGGAGGCAGTTGAACAGTCTTGAGCCCCTGACACTTATTGTGCTGTCTTATCGTGCTAGTGACACCCCTACTTTTCACTAGGGGGATGTTGCATCGTCTGCCGAATCTTTGGCTTTCATAAGGAGTGATTTTCGTGTGCAAGTTTGTACTAATCCCTCTTGGATTTTCCAAGTGTTTATAATTATGTATCTCTCCCGCCTGCATTCTACGGGGTACAGGTTCCCACTAATTGAGGTGTTTTATCACAGTTATGCGCGCCGTGAAGTTTCTCTGTACATTTTCTAGGTCAGCAATTTAACCTGCCTTGAAAGATACTGTTAGCGCAGTGGTTCCCAAACTTTTTCAGCTTGTTACCCAATTTAACATGCCACATAAAGCATGTTACCCCTTTCACAAAATGTTATTATTGATATATATGGCTAAATTAAAACACTTGAGATATTTTCTTTTATTTATTGTATTTGAACATTGTGCATCTCTAATGACCATTACCAAAGATTTCAAGAACATCAGTGGGATGGATGGAGTTGCATACTTGAAGCTAGTTTAGGAATTCTTGGCTTCATACCAGCTTATGTCTACCTCGGCTGATGCTCACAGATAAACTGACAGTGTGAAATAGAGGCAGCCTCAGGAAGTGAGTGACGTGTACTGGTCAGGTCGATCTGGGCTACTGAGTGACTTTTGTCCTGAAGCATACTTGTCAAAATACTTTTGGGTTTCCACACACTTAGCTATATATTTCTTCTTTTCTAATACTGTATATTAGTTTTTGATGTTTATTGTTATTTGGTTTAACTTTATTACTTACTTATAATAGGTTTACTTTACAACTTTATATACTAAGACAAAGTTAACAATAATCCTCATACCGGGTACAACATTGTTTTCTTGATTTTCAGAATTCATAACTTTTCTGTCACCCCTCCATTACCCCCCAAAAATTGTTAAATTACCCCCAGGGGGTAATTTACCCCCAGTTTGGGAACCACTGTTAGCGTATAGCAATATTCCAGCCTAGATAGAATAAGCGACCCAGAGAGTGTCATAATGGGCTTGGAATCCCTACTTTTGAAGGTTCTCAATACCCATCCTGTCATTTTTCTAGCAGATGAAATTGATACAATGTTGTAGTTTTTGAAAGTGAGATCCTCTAATATTATCACTCCCAGGTCCTTTACATTAGTTTTTCGCTCAATTGTGTGGTTAGAATTTGTTTTATACTTCGATATAGTTTTAATTTCCTCACGTTCTCCATATCGGAGTAATTGAAATTTCTCATCATTGAACTTCATATTGTTTTCTGCGGCCCTTTTAAGGATTTGGTTGATGTCCGCCTGGAGTCTTGCAATGTCTTCAGTGGAAGACACTGTCCTGCAAATTCGGGTGTCATCTACAAAGAAAGACACGGTGTTGTGGCTTACATCCTTGTCTATGTCAGATATGAGGATGAGGAACAAGATAGGAGCGAGTACTGGGCCTTGTGGAACAGAGCTTTTCATAGTAACCACCTAAGATTTTACTCTGTTTACCACTACTACTCTTTGTCTTCATAGTGGTCCAGTAGTTGGGACAGGAGTGACCTGCTCTAACCCATGTTGCCCTGCGTTGTGTAACTGATACGTATCTAGATGAGTGGCGATCATGCTTCACAGAACCCTTTCAAAGATTTCTATGAAATGGGATTTTAGTGCTATCGGTGTGTAGTTCTTTGTTATTACTTTATTACTTTGTGGAATGGGGCAATGTCTGTTGCTTTTAACAGCTGTTGGACTACCCCTGTGTCCATGCTCCCTCTCCATAGGATATTAAAAGCACGTGATAGGGGCTTCTTGCAGTTCTTGATGAACACGGAGTTCCATGAGTCTGCCCCTGGGGCAGAGTGCATGGACGTAACATTTATCGCCTGTTCGAAGTCATTTGGCGTCAGGATAATATTAGATAGGTTTGAGTTTACCAAATTCTGTCTCACTCATAAAATATTAATTTAGGTCTTCGACTCTCAATCTGGTTAGCGTTTCTCTAAAAACCGAATCATATTGGAACTTTAGTAGCTCACTATTACAAAAAAAGTAATTTTTAGAAGATGGTATTAAGAGAGATGGTAAGATTTACTTCTTTTGTAATAAAGAGTTCGGGATACATAAATACACACATTAATAAATTAATTTTTAATATATAAAAATCAACTATCTTTGGTCTAGAGGTATTTGAACTATGATATAATAATATTATAATTAGCATTACTAAAATAAATAATTCATAACCCTACACAGGGTACAACTCTTGACACTACTGTGTCACTATATATATATATATATATATATCTATGCTAAAATAATAAATTATAAATAACATTTGTATAATAATAAATTACAATCAACTGCTTCTCACGACACGAGGCCAGTCACACGATACTATTCAGTGTACACTACAACCAGGCCATCTTCAGTGTCCCACGACACCCTTTTCATCTCAGTGTTCCACTCCATCATACGTTCCTAAGTGTCACACTACGGTCCTGGCCCAGTTCAGTGTAACACTCCAACCTTTTCTTCATGTAATGTCCCACCAAACAGCATCTGATGATTCCGGCCCACAGTTGATCAACGTAGACGGTGAGTCCACAGACATCACCGGTAGTCCATTAAATCCTCTCCAAAGGCGGTTGACACACCGCTAGCCGAACACCATGCTGCAAGCTCACTGAATGCGGCCGTCAAGTAACTGAGGCCAACAGACTCAGTGAGCTGCGGTGAGCGGTTCTTCTAACGCCAGTAGATAGGTACGATTCGGTGGTCAGGTACCTACTGCATAGACGTGTACCCTGAGGAGTTCAGGTACTTAATGTTGAAGCCAGTAGACGTGTACCCTTAGGTGTGCAGGTACCTACTGCTTAGGTGCGTATCCTGAGGCGCTCAGGTACATACTGTTACTAAAGCCAGTAGACTGTACCCTTAGGTGGTCAGGTACCTACTGCTTAGATGTGCACCGTGAGGCACTCAGGCTCTTACTGCTCTAAGGCCGGCTCAGCAGTCCCCACATTGGGTTTGATGACGTACCCAGTGGTACTGCCGGCCGGCAGGTTAACTATTTAACCGCTAGTTTGGCAGGGGGCCGCAACACTCACTCATTTCGTTGCTGTCATCTGTGTAGGACCCATCTCGTCTAAGTAGGGGCTCAATACTAGATGTTGTTCTCGACTTAGATTTGGCATAAAAAAATAATTTTGTGGGGTTTCTTTCAATTTCATGTGTCTGAACCTCTATTATGTTGTGATTTGAGTATATTATTTTTGCTAAGGTAATATTTCTTATCAGATCATCATTGTTACTGATGATGAGGTCCAGTGTATTCGCCAATTTTATTGGCTCTATTATTTGCTGGTTTAAAATGACTTTAGTGCAGAGATTTAAAAGCTCGTGTGTGTGTGTGTGTGTGTGTGTGTGTGTGTGTGTGTGTGTAAGCTTGTCATCTGAGCTGCCTCCTTGGGTTATCTCTCCTACAGCATTATTTGCTACATTAGTCAATTTTAGGTTCCCTAGGTTTAAATCCTCCAGGAGTATGATGTTTGGGGCAGCAGCTAGAAGATTTTCCAGACAGTGATCTATTTTCAAAAGCTGTTGCTGGAATTGTTGGGAAATTGCATCCGGAGGTTTGTATACAATCACAATGACAATATTTTGGTTCTCGATCTTTACTGCTAAAACTTCAACTACATCATTTGAGGCGTTTAGTAGTTACCTTTTGCCTGGTCACTCTGTCTCATCAGTATAGGTTATAATCCGAGATCCATATTTCATTGTCAAAGTGATCCTTTATGTGGGTCTCTGTGAAAACCGTGAACATGCATTTGACTCTGTAAGCTGTCCACGAATGAAAGGTATTTTATTGTTCATTGTTGACTTTCGATGCTGTATATTTGCAAAGATGAATGTCGTCGTATTAGTGGTATGGGGAGAGGATCTCTTTTTCCTGGCACTAATATTTCTTGTTTTGGAGTGGAGGCCATCGACTGTGATTCCACTCATGAAAAGATCGGGGTTGGTATACGATTTCTGTCATTTCCTGCCAGCTTTTTTTCCTTCCCGGCACTAAAAAAATCTCTGGAGTGGTTGTGGCTACCCAGGTTTTCCCATGGTCTGGATGCTATGTATCTTCTTGAACTGAAGAGTGACACATTTCAGGATGGAAAAGTTTACAGGAAGGAAGGTTGCATTTTCCTGTTGTCACATGGGCACGGTATTTTCTGGGGTGGTCAAAGTTGCACGTCCCATCTGTTTTTTTCCAGATATTTCATGCTTGCAGATACCTAATGCATAGAGTCTGCATAGGTCTGATTTATGTTTGCCTCAGTTTTTCTTAACTGCATTCCCTACTGGTTTGTGTTTTTCTATCTCTGTGTCGTTAGGATGTTTTCTCTTAACCTCTCCTCGTTGGATATACCCCTTTGTTCCGGGACTAGACTTGTTGCAAACCTTTGCACTTTCTCTAATTTCTTGGCGTGCTTGAACACGTGTTGGTCCCATACTGGTGCTACATATTTCAATATTTGCTTGACGCACTTGGCGTAAAGAGCCTTGAACGATTCCATACTAAAGTATCGAAACGCTATAATATTAAGTTTGTCAAGCGCCCATATGCTGCAGCAGTTATTTGGTTGATGTGCGCCCTAGATGTGCTCGGTATTATACTCACCCGAAGATCTTTTCCTTGAGTTAGGTTTGCACTCTTTTGCCTCCTAACCTGTAATCTGTCTGCTGTCTTCTTTGACCATCCCCAGCTTTTGTGACTTTTCACATATTGGGGTTAAACTCCAGGAGCCAGTTGCCTAACCAGGCTTGCAGTCTGTCCAGATCGCTTTGTAGTCCTACCTGATTCTCATCTGACTGAATTCTCCTCATTAGCTTCACATCGTTTGTCAAGAGGGACACTTCTGTGTCCATCCCTTCCGTTATGTCATTCACTTATACCAGAAACAGCACTGATCTTAGGACTGACCTCTCTGGAACCCCGCTCGTCACAATCGTCCACTCTGACACCTCATCACGTAACAACACTTGTTGTTTCCGTCCTATCAAGTATTGACTTATCCATTCAAGTGTCTTTTCTGTTATTCTTGTTTGTTCCTCTAGCTTTTGCACTAATCTCTTGTGTGGAAATAAGTCGTAAACCTTTTTACAGTCAAAAAATATGCAATCTACCCACCCATCTCTCTCTCTTGTCAGCTTGTCGTAAAACTTCAGTAAATTTGTGACACACGATTTCCCTTCCCCAAAACCGTGCTGGTTATCACGTATAAGCTTTGTCCTTTCTAGGTGCTCCAACACACTTCTGATAATCTTCTCAATTACTCTCTATACTTTACATGTCAGTGACACTGGTCTATAGTTTAATGCTGTCTGTCTCCTTAAAGATTGGAACTATGTTTACTATCTTCCACACCTCAGGTAGATGCCCTGTATCGATAGATAGATATATTAAAGATTGTTGTCAGTGGTACACACAGTGCCTTTGCTCCCTCTCTCAGGACCCATGAAGAGATGTTGTCCGGTCCCACCACCTACGAGGTATCTAGTTCACTTGTCAGCCTCTTCATCTCCTCCTTGGTTGTGTGTATAACGAACAGCACTTGTTTGTGTACCAAACCATTCACGCTCTCTAGAGTCCTTTCTGTCTCCACTGAAGGTACTTCCTTAAATCTCATGATGTGCTCTTCACATTGTCGTTTCTTGTGATTCTCCACCTTCCTTCCTCAGCCTGATTACCTGGTCCTTGAGTGTGTTTTCCTCCTGATGTGGCTGTACAACAGTTTTTTTTTTATATTTTATTTAAAACCAACAATAGACAATAGACAAAAGGAAAAACCCTAAAGATGACAATATATGAACAAATAACTGAAAAAACGTTACATTAGATATTGAAACATTAACGAATAACATTACAATATAACAAATATGACCACTATTACCTACATATAAAATCAGATACCGAAGCTTAAAATTGTCCTATACTAGCTACATGTGGATAAGGTAACTTTCGCAAAAACATGCAAACCTATATTAACTTCCTCAAATTAATCATCCTTGCTCTTAATTTACACTAGAATAATAAAATACAAGTATAATAAAGAGCAGTTTGAATCAAAGAACATTCCACAATTATCATAAATTTACCCTAACCTAAGCCTAGTATTTCATCTGTATTATAAATGTCTAATCAACACGAAAATTTTACCACATTCCCCTAACCATATTTGTTGGTGTACATGATACAACCTTGTATTACCATCAAGAGTACATGATACAACCTTGTATTACCATCAAAGAGAAAAAAAAAAAAGAACAAAAAAGGAAAACCCACTCTTCACCTTTAAAATCAGACTTCAATTTACCATACATGTACATACATATAAATAAGTATATAAAGTATGTTGTCTAATTGAACACAATCACTTACAACGTCAGTTATAATATTCCGTCAACTCAACCATGAATAACTTCATCCAATTCTTACAACTTCAAGGGTTCGTAAAACTCTTAAACTACATACTTCTATTGGCACCAAATCAATTGTGCTTACAAAAATACAATTGTAAATTAAACTGGAACATAAAAAGCCATTTTGACATTTACACATTGTATCAAAATCATAAATGCGCATAGAAAATATGTATTGTATATCATTGAAAATGTTCATGAGAAAAACCATTAAAGGTATATACAAGAAAGTAAACATACATACAATACATACAGATACATACATATACATATATATATACATATACATATATATATACACATACATACACATACACATACATACACAAATACACACATACAACACATGCATATATATACACACATACATAGTTATAAGTCGATAATTCCAAATATAACTGTATTGTACTTGAAACACTCAGAACAAATAATGTTAAAATTGCACCCGGGACATACCTCATATAACATTCATCAAACTCATCACGCTACCGCCCATTCTAGGAAACCAGCCCATTTCATCCCCCTTACCTGCCTTTCAACTCCCGTAAATCCCGTAAAGTGAAATTCCTATAACCCTCACTTAAATCCCTCTCCCATCTCCCCCCATACACCTCCTTATTTCTACACTTTGTCCTATAAAAAGTTGCTGTTAATGCATTAATTCTTTCACACACGTTCGCTCCTCTCATAGCCCAAGACATATAAATATAATCCGTAATTATATACCCTACCGCATTCTCTACCATCTGATTCACCCCACCTATGTCTAAGCTTAAAACCCTCAACACCTGCAAACCCCCCCCTCCCACTAACCTTATTACCTTACCCAACCAAACCCTTATTAGTTCAATACATTCGCAAAAATACACTATATGGAAAACAGTCTCCCATCCACCACAAGCCTTGCATATCCCATCCTCCCGTATTCTCTTATGGAATAAAACCATTCCAGACGGTAAGATCCCATGTAAAAATCTATACATTACTTCTCGTACTTTAGGTTTTAAACGTAATTTGTTCAAACGCCCCCAGATATTACGCCAATCATACATCGGATAAACACCTTCTACCACTGCTACCACTGCCTTACCTTCCACCCCATCAAGGTTTCCCAATTTAATATGTGAAGGATCGCTCATGTTTATGATGACCCGTAACATTGCCTCACCTATTATGAACTCCCTACCCACCCACCACCGTTGCATATCCTGACGTATCTTATGAAGTCCGCCTTCCCTCGCCCCCCCCTCCCGCTTATAACTACGTTTCAAATACACACTCATAATCCTCTTTTCAACAGCTATAAGACCCAGCCCTCCACGGCCAACCGGGAGTGTGACAACCGCTCTACCTAACCATTCGCTTCCAGTACCCCAAATGAATCTAAAAACGCGCTTTTGTAACCTTTGTATCTCACTACGAAGTATCGGATATATTGCTGCTACATGCCAAAGTTTACTATATAATAGGACATTCGTTGTAATTACTCTTTGATGCAAAGTTAAGTGTGCAGCTCGTAAACCACTGAGGCGCTTCAGTACACCATCTACAATACGCACTGAATTTATTTGTTGTGCTAACTTGATATCACTTACATAAACGATCCCACATATCAGTAATTGGTCCACCTTTTTCCACCTTTCAACTACTTCACATTCCTCACTTAACCTATCTCCAAGATCCATATACTTCGTTTTCTCCCTATTAATTGACATGCCAGAAGCCTTTTCAAAAACATTTACTAACTTTTCCACCCGAGGCAAATCCCTGTTACCACTTACTAAAATCGTTGTGTCATCAACATATCCAACAATGCCAGCCCCCCCACCCCTTTCGTCACCAACCCCATTTGCTGCCAATAAGGCCCTAATTCCTCTATAAAAGGGATCCTGTAAACACGCAAAAAATATTTGTGAAAGGGGACAACCTTGACGTAGACCCCTGCTCATCTGAATTTGTTCTCCTAACCTTCCATTTACCTGCACCCGCAAGGATGCATCTTGATACATTAATTTGGCCCATGATATAATTTCCTCTCCAAACCCCTGCCATCTCATAATCTTCCATAACGCTTCCCTTTCTACACTATCATATGCCGCCTCCCAATCTATAGCCAACACCCCCCCCACTCCCAATTTTACTCTTTCTTCAATAAAACTTCTAATCAAACCATGCCCGTCATACATAGACCTTCCCGGCACCCCATATTGTCCCTTATCGATCACTTTACCCAGGACCTTTTTTATTCTGTTAGCTAAAATTCTTGCAAAAATCTTATAATCACCACACAATAACGAAATAGCACGATAGTCTTTAACTGTTAATGGCTCACCTTTAGGCACTAAAACGACCACAGCCATCCGCTGCTGTGCCCCTAAAACCCGATCCCGCTTAATGATATTGAATAATCTTACCAAAAATTCTTTTAAAACGCTCCAATTTTGGAGATAAAAGTCACTGGGCAACCCATCAATTCCTGGTGCCTTTCCTAATTGCGCCCCGGATAAAGCTACCCATGTCTCGCACTCCGTTATCGGCCCTTCCAAAACGAATCGATCATGCTCTGTCAACTCACACTGCACAAACCTTCCAATTGACTGTAATGCTATTTCACTTATTCCCACACTTTGCGTTTTCAACTTAACCCAAGCATCAATATACCCACTCATACCCTCAGTCGTCGTCAACACCTGGTCCACTTTATACCCTTGCATACCTACCTGAACATTCAACCCCATTAACTCCATTGCCTTGCGACGTGTGTGTTGACTCCGCAACACACACGCCGACGGCCGATCTCCCCACAAAACCTCCTCAATCCCGCCCTTAAGCCTTTCCCCATCAAACCTCTCATTTTGTAAATTCCGGATATTTTCCTTCAAACTTTCAATTTCAATAACAGGATAATTAGCATTAATTTGTGCATAACAGTCGCGCAACTGCCCCTCTAAATATTTTTGAAAACCGTATTGTAACTGATTATATCTCTTCCCTCGATTAATATAATATTCCTTAATACGTTTTTTTGCTATTGTTTCCCACCAATTAACCATGGCACCATCCCCTGGTGCTTCTACCACTAAACGATCCCACATATGTCCAAAAGACAAAAGACTATCCTCTTCCTTTAATAACTTTACATTCAATTTCCAAAATGATGGACCCCTCCGAGGCACACCCTCAATATCCACATCTATTACCACTCCTCTATGATCCGAAAAAACCACATCTATCACATCCACCCTCCGCACAGTAACCGCACTAGGCACGTACATTCGGTCCAACCTCGCCGCATAACCTCGTTTAATGAAGGTATGCTCTACCATCCCTCCCCCCCCACACACATCCTTTAACCCCACCCCGGTCAATATATCCCCCAATATACCCAAACAACACCCCGCACCTCTGGGCTCCACATCTTTATGACGTATCACGCAATTCCAATCTCCGCCTATTATTGCAACATTCGGTAAACCACGTAAAAAATAGACCAGCACGTCCCGAACAAATTTAGTTTTAATACTCACGTCACCCTCAGCCGGACCATATACACATACTAAACTAATGGGAACCCTACCCCAAGTTCCATCCACCCTAATTACCCTCCCCTCCCCCCCTTCACTACGCCTTACTATAAACGGGCTAGTTTCCTTTACCAAAATGGCAGCCCCACCTTTCAAACGTGTCGCATGTTCCATGTACACATTATAACCACTCATATCCAACTCATAACCAGGCCTAAAATTATGTTCCTGTAAGAATACCACATCCACGCCAAGTCGCACCAAATACTCATTAAACCACTTAAGCTTCCTCTCAGCTCTCAACCCGTTAATATTTATAGTAAAACACTTGAATTCAACAAATGGGTTTTCCTTTTGTCCCCGGCATTGACTTTACCCCAGTTCGTTTTGCAACACCTCTGTCCCTCCCCCCTTTGTTGGGAATCACCTTTGCATTCCCTTGATCCTTGGTTTCACCATTCCCTCTCTTCTGTACCTCCACCCAAGACTTTTTCCCAGGGCGTTGGGCAGGAGTTAGCACATCATCAGAATCCGATGATGCTGCAGTCCTCTTTCGTGTCCCTCCCTCCACCTGCATTTTGACATCTGAAGCACCTTCCTGATGCACCTCCACCTCTACTGCATGCACCTTCAATCCTGTAGACTCTCTCGTCGACAAACCGTCATCTTCTGCCATACCATCATTCACAGCCTTCCCCAGAACTGAGCCTGGGTCTTCCACCTGATCTAGGACCGATTCCTCTAACAAGTCATCCAACGCCTTTACCAAAGACGCCGCCACTTCTTCACCCATATTAGGTAGTCTCTCCTCAAAAACCTTATGTATGTCCAATGACTGAGATTCTCCTTGTAGCGTTACAACTGGCGATTCAAGCTCCTTTTCTTTGTCTACCTCCTCACTCCATGACAACCGTTGTTGGGGCGGTGTAGCAAGAGACTGTTCTCGCTCATCGCCAACCTCGTCCACTGGCTGCTGTTGCTGCTGTTGCTGTTGCTGCTGTTGCTGTTGCTGCTGTTGCCGTTGCTGTTGTGCCGGGTACCCACTTCGTTTCTCACACTGCGCCGCGATGTGGTCATATGACCCACATAGCCGACACGTACGTTGTTGCCCCGCATACGTTACATAGACTTGAGTCCTTAATTCTTTCAACACAATATATGAAGGAATAGGGTGCCGAAGAGTCATTTTAACTGTATACGCGCCTTCCAGCGCACCTGCATACGGTCCAGTTGCCCATCTCCCTGCTGTGGCTACGTGAACCGTCCCATAAGTACGCAGTTCACTGGTAATATCAAAATCAGTCGCCTCAAAAGGCACATTCCTGATTTTCACCCAGGTGTAGTGTCGAGATACATCATGAAGTCTCACCGACACAGCTGTATTAACCTGTATGATGGTCTCCTGATACTTGTCGACCACTGCCTCGTAGACTTGTGCAGACGTCATCTTAACGAAGATTCTTGTCATTCCATTTAATGCGACACCACATATCTCCTCATTTGCTATACCATAGGTATCGCGAATGATCGCTGGTAATAATAAATCCATGTTGGATCCTGTGACAGCACCACGGATCATCTCAATGCAGACAGTGTTGATTCTTCTTCTGCTATTCAGCGCCATGTTGGAGAAAATAAAGTTTCCACCAACCAACGCTAGGGGCAGCTCAATCAGGTAAACTGCGCAAAACAAACTCAAACAGGAGCGTCTGCGCAGCTCGTCCACACGGCTCGGAGGCGATGAGGACAATGAATTATGGAATTATATGGAATCCCTAATGAGGAGCTGTATGGTGTGGCTCTTAATGGGATGAGACGAGTTTTTGTGAAGTTCCTGAGGACTAGTTACTACAGCAGTGTGGTGGAGGAGTATCAGGAACGCCGAATGTGCCTCAACTCGACGTTGGATGTATGCATGCATGACGTGTCTACTTACTACACGTGGGTACGAGTGAGGAATGTACCCTTTGAGGCAACTAAGTTTAGTATAGTGGAAGTTTTTAGAAAATATGGAGTCATTCATGAAGCTAGAGGAGGGGTATGGCGGGATGGACCATATGAGGGCCTCCCGGAAGGGTCATACAACATCAAGATGACCTTGAAGACGCCTATACCTTCGTATGTCATGTTGACGGGTACCAGAAATCAGGTATATGTCTCGTATGTGGGGCAGAGGAGAACGTGTCGTCTTTGTGGCTCTTATGACCATATAGCGGCGCAATGTGCACGCAGAGTTGCCCCAGGGGTGTCAGCCCCGGTAGAGGAGGTCCAGCAAGCGAGTGTGGTGGAGGCGGCGAAGTCTGGGACTCCTCTATGGAGTGAGGAGGTGGAGAAGGAGGGTGAACAGATGGGGACGTGTGTCACTCTCCCGGTGGAGGATGGAGATCCTACTCCAACGCCTGTGGTGGTGGCGGAAGTGGTGGAGTCGACACAGGAGGTGTCCTTGGAGTCAGTGCTCCAGGAATTCTTGGAGGAGGCTTTGGTTGGAGAGGACATGGGTGGACGGACCAGTGAAAAGCAGCAATTGCAAGGGCAGAGAGAGAAGACGGAAGTAGCAGGGAATAATAGAAAGGATACACTTGTTGTGGCAGAGGTGCACAGGGAGGTTGTACCTGAGGAAGAGATGGCTGTGGGAGGCAGCTCTAGGAAGCGGCCAGCGGGGTTGACTGAATTAGATGACGTTTTAACGCCTGGGCAAAGACCAGGTAAGAAGGCATGGGCAGAGGTGGTTCGCAAATCCCCTACAGGGGGGGGAGTACAGGAAAAATCGGGGGGGAGAGACAAGGGGGGGTAGGGGGTCTTATTAAAAAATGTAATAAGGAAAGTGTGAGCAGCTTGAAGGGGAGTGTAAGCAAGCCACAGCGGCACAGAGGTAAGCCGCCTTTCCTTGACCATTCAGGTGTTTAACGTTAAATGCTAATGGCCTAAAGACTGAAGTAAAAAGGGTATGGTTGGAGTGGTTCCTCAAAAGGTATGACGTGGATGTTTGTTTCTTACAGGAGCATAACCATAAGTCAGGTAGTGAGTTGCGATTGAGAGGCTATAAGTTGTTTGTAAGCATGGCAATGCTTTTAAAGGGAGGAGTGGCTGTTTTAGTAAAGGAGACCAGTCCATTGCGAGTCATGGGGTGGGAGGAGGGGGGAGGGGGGAGGGTTGTTCGGGTGGATGGGTGGTGGGGGGAGAGCAGGGTATGTTTTGTGGGAGTTTATATGCCAGCGATTGGTAACGTGCGGATAAAAACAGACTTTGTTCGGGATGTATTGTTATACTATCTCAGGGGTTTACCTGCTATCGCGATAATTGGAGGTGATTGGAATTGTGTGATTAGGCATGCAGACGTCATACCTAGGGGGGCGGGGTGCGTGTTGGGTGTCTTACGGGATGCATTGCGTGATGTCGGGGTTGTAGATGTGGTCGGCAGGGGGGGGTTTCAGGTCGAGCACACCTATGTACAGGGGAGTTATGAGGCAAGGTTGGATAGGATTTATGTGAGGCAGGGGATAGGAGTGGAGAGGGTTAGAACAGTAGACGTGGGTTTATCTGACCACAGAGCAGTGTTGGCTGACCTTCGGGTGGATGGCATTCCGAGAATCTTTCAGAGTTACTGGAAATTAAATGTGAGGCTTTTACAGGAGGAAGATCAAGGTTGGTCCTTTCAGACATGGTGGAAAGGGTTTTGGGAGGCTAGGGATGAGGAGGTGGATTTGCTAGATTGGTGGGAGTTGCAGGCAAAGGTGCAGATTGCGGGATTTTTTAAGAAGAGGGGCAGGGAACGGGCACGATGGAGGTTTGGATTGCAGAATTATTTAGAGGGCCAGTTGAATGATTGTTATGGGGGGGTAGGGAGGGTGTGGGAGGAGTTATGGGGGAACTTAGAAGTCGTTTAGTGGAGATGCATAATGAACGTTTTGATGCACTCAGGGTTAGGGCAGGATTGGAGGATGTACTAAAGGGTGATAGACCAACCGGGTATGTACTCCGAAAATTCAAAGACAGACAGTTGAGGAATACGGTGGCACATATTGTCGTGGAGGGAGGGGAGGGTTATGTGCAGGGACAGGGTCTCTCTGACACAGAGTTTATCAGTAGGTATGCTGATTTTTGGTTTACGGAGAAATGGAAGAGAAGGGGAGGGGTGGTTGGGTTAGAATCATTTAGAGCTATAGGGGTTCAGCAGGGTGTGGGGCAGGGGGATTGGGTTTTGTTGGAGGGAGGCATTACGGGGGCAGAGGTGGGGGAGGTGGTGAATGGGTTGAGTCAGGGGAAGGCACCGGGAATAGATGGGTTATCTAATGATTTTTACAGAGCACATTGGGAGGATCTCAGGGAGTGCCTAGTGGCGGTTTTGAATTATATGATGAAAAGTGGTAGAATGGCGAAAACACAGAGAACTGGGGTTGTTGTTTTGGTGCCAAAGAAGGGGGGAGAGGAGAAGGGTTTGGGAGATTATCGTCCGTTGTCGTTAATGTGTACGGATTACAAAATTTTTGCGAAGGTATTGGGTAACAGATTAAAGAAGGTAATTGGGAGTAGAGTACATGAGGGGCAGTATGGGATACCGGGACGGACTATGAAGAATGGCCACAGTGTGATAAGGGATTTTATAGAGAACTGCCAGGGAGGGGGCGTCCTTGGATTGGATTGGGCTCAGGCCTATGACTGTGTGAAGAGGGACTTTTTGTGGGGTTGTTTGGAGAAATTGGGTTTTGGAGGGGGGGTAGTGAGGTGGGTGCGCACTCTGTATGAGGGGGCTGTCATGAGGGTGCAGGTTAATGGTAAGCTGGGCATTCGCTGCCTGACCACGGTGGAGTGAGGTTGTCTCGGCACCCCTCTGCTGTCTTCAGGCGAGCTACCTTAGTTCAGCAACAACCATTGAGTAGTGAGGACGTGCGCTGCTCATTGGGATATCAACATGGCGGAACATACAGTACGGAGAGTGAATACTATCTGCATAGAGCTGGTTCGTGGTACGTTAAGTGGAGATACGATGAACGTCCTTCTCCCTAACATCATCAGGGATACATATGGTATTCCCAACGAGGAATTGTATGGCGTCGCCCTTAATGGTTTAACAAGAATCTTTGTGAAATTTCTACGAGTCGATTACTACACAAGAATTGTCGAGCATTACCAGGAACAACGCATGAGTGTGAATTCAACGATGGATGTTGTGTTACATGACGTCTCTAAGTACTTCACATGGGTGAAGGTACGGAATGTACCCTTCGAGGCTACGGCTTATGGCCTGCAGGAGTTTTTTCGAAGTTATGGGACAGTGCATTCTGCAACAATGGGGGTGTGGAGGGATGGTCCATATGAAGGAATGCCGGAAGGTTCTTACACCCTTAAAATGACCTTAACAAGGCCTATACCATCCTATGTTACGATGATCGGTTGTAGAACACAGGTTTATGTGTACTATGCTGGGCAAAGGAAAACATGTCGTCTATGTAGCTCTTATGAGCACATGGCAGCCCAGTGTCCTAGGAGGCGGGCTTCTCGAATTCTCGACACTCCAATTGTGATTCAACAGTCGTGTAATTTGGTGCCTGGCTCTGATGCCTCGGGAGGCCGGAGGAATGACCTCTGGAGCGAAGAGGTCGACCGGGAGGTGGCGGCGGCGGAGACATGTGTCACTCTCCCAGGGGCGTCGGGGGAGTTGAAGGTGACATCTGAGGAGACTTTCGTCCAGGAAGCTTCAATCCAGGATGGGTTATTGGCAGATGTGATCAAGGATTTTTTGGATGAGGAGGAACCCTGTGCAAAAGGTGTCCTCAGTTCATGTGAAGCTGGAACTTTGGAGGGACAACAAATTGTTGAGGAAGACTTGAGTAAGATTGGGCGGGAGCATGTGGTGGCCGTGGAGGTACACCAGGAGGAATTGTCTGAGGGTGATATGTGTGTAAGTGTGAGTTCTAGGAAACGAACTGCGGCATCAGAGATAGATGAGGTCATTACCCCAGGGCAGAGGCCGGGGAAGAAGTCATGGGCAGCGGTTGTGGAGCCGAGGACACATAGTGGTAGAGGTGTGCCTGAGTTGCAAATTGGGAAAGGGAGGGGGGAAGTGATTGCACAGGAAAACTCGAGTGGCAAAGGAACACGTAATATGAAAAGTGCAGTGGGTAAATCCCAGAGGCATAGGGGAAAGCCGCCCCTTCTGTAATTTTCAGATGTGTCACGCTTAATGTTAATGGACTTAAGACTGAGGTCAAGAAAGTTTGGTTTGAGTGGTTTTTAAGGCGGTTTGATGTTGACATATGCTTTTTGCAAGAGCATAATCACAGGGCTGGTAGTGTGTTGAGGGTGAAAGGATATCGGATGTATGTAACCAGTGGTTTGCAATTGAAAGGTGGGGTAGCAGTTGCGGTAAAGGAGACCAGCCCCTTGCGTGTCATCGGTTGGGAAGAGGGGGGGGGTGGGAGGATCGTGAGGGTGGATGGCGTCTGGGGTGAGAGTCGAGTTAGTTTCGTGGGAGTTTACATGCCAGCAACTAGTAATATCAGGGTAAAAGTAGATTTTGTCAGAGAGGTATTGCTGTATCACTTGAGAGGTTTGCCTGCTATAACAGTAATAGGAGGTGATTGGAATTGTGTGATTAGGAGTGGTGATGTCGAACCGAGAGGGGCGGGTTGTGTGCTGAGTGTGCTGAGGGATGTATTGCGAGATATTGGGGTTGTTGATGTGGTGGGGAGGGGGGGTTACCTAGTGGAGCATACGTTCGTCCGTAGGGGATATGAAGCGCGATTAGACAGAATTTATATTAAGCAGGGTATAGATGTTGTGAGGGTGCAAACCTTCGATGTGGGGTTTTCTGATCACAGAGCGGTAATAGCAGATTTGATGTGGGATGGAGTGGTGCGTATTTATTCTGGGTACTGGAAATTAAATGTAAGGCTTCTTAAGGAGGAGGGGGAGGGGCCTTTTTTCAGTGATTGGTGGTTGCCTTTTTGGGAGGCTAGGAACAGGGAGATAGATCTGTTAGATTGGTGGGAAATGCAGGCAAAACCTGGAATAGCGAATTTTTTTAAGGCTAGGGGACGAGAGGAGGCGAGGTGGCGTTTTGGGTTGCAAAATTATCTGGAGGGACAGTTGCAAGATTGTTATGTTGGGGGAGGTGGTAGGAGGGATGATATGGACAGACTGCGGAGTAGAATAGCTGAATTACACAATGATAGGTTTGATGCAATTAGGGTTAGGGCGGGGTTAGAGGATGTTTTGTGGGGTGATAAACCGTCTGGGTATGTTTTACGTAAATTTCGGGACCGACAGAGTGCAACCACCATTCTACAATTGGAGACAAGCCCTGGGGTGGGAGGGTATCCAGTGGGTCGAGTCCTATCCAATACGGAAAGTATGAGTCTCTACGCTGATAGTTGGTTTAGAGAGAAATGGAGTTGGAGGGAGGGGGGTTCCTGGGAGGGTTTTTTTGAAGGGGGGTTCCATAGCATTTTAAGTGAGCAAGATAGAGTGGGGTTGGAGGTTGGTATAAGTGAGGTTGAGGTGGAAGAGGCAGTTTTCGGGATGAGTACCGGGAAAACACCAGGGATAGACGGTATACCAAATGATTTTTATAGAGCACATTGGGGGTGTATTAGGCAGTGTTTTGTTAGGCTATTGGACCATATGTTAACTAGTGGGAAGTTGGGCATATCGCAAAGTACGGGTGTCATAGTTTTGGTGCCAAAGAAGGGGGGGGGTAGAGAGTTGAGTGCTTACCGTGCAATATCTTTGATGTGCGCTGATTACAAGGTTTTTGCGAAAATTTTGGGTAATAGACTGAAGAAGGTCATGGGGTCGGTGATACATGGGGGACAGTTTGGTATCCCGGGGAGGAGTATGCGGGTAGGTCATGGTCGTATTCGGGATTTCCTTGAGGGTAGTAATAAGGGAGGTATTCTAGGTCTGGATTGGGAGAAAGCTTATGATTATGTGGATAGGGAATTTTTGATTGAGAGTATGGTGAGAATGGGTTTTGGAGGGAGGGTGGTTGGATGGGTGAGGACTTTGTATGAGAATGCATCAATGAGAGTACAGGTAAATGGGAGGTTGGGTAGTTCAGTAAGCATGGGAAGGGGTTTAAGGCAGGGGTGTCCACTATCCCAAATACTCTTTGCATGTATGCAGAACCCTTTCTATGTTCTGGTTGATGGTGGGATGGGAAGGTTGGGGGAGAGTGGAGGATATTGTGGGAATATTGTTGGTTATGTAGATGATACAACTGTTTTACTTAATGAGATTGAAGATTTAAGAAAAGTGGGAAGGGTAATTGAGATTTTTGGGAATGCTACTGGGATGAGAGTTAATAAGCAGAAATCACGGTTGTTGGAGGTAGGCGCTTGGGTAGGAGGGACCTTGGGGGAGGAGTTTGGTTGGATAACTGTAGATAGGCTAAAGATTTGTGGGATTTTGTTTTTGGCAGATGAACAGGAGAGCAGGAGGGTTAATTCAGAAATGGTAATGGACAGAGCTTTGAGTAGGCTGAGGGGTCTAAGGGCCGGGGATGTAACCTTGCATCAAAGGGTTGTGGTGGTAAATACGCTGATTTATAGTAAGGTGTGGGGAGTGGCGGAAATTTACCCATTAAGAAGTCAGGATATTATGGAAATGCAAAGAAGGGTCTTAAGGTATGTGTGGGGCTATGGGAGGGCGTGGTTGGGCAAAGATGTAGTAATGACTGCGGTAAGGCAGGGAGGACTGGGATTGATTGCATTAGGGTCTAGGGTGAAGGCGCTATATGTGAAGCAGAGGTATATTCGGGCAGCGGGGGAAAGGGGTCTTCGGGTGGGGGAGGTGATGGGGGATATCCGCAAATGGTGGGGTGGCAGGGACTTAGTGGAGTGTGAAGACATGTTGCGGTTTATGTTAAAGGTATGCAATGTTAAAAAACTCAAGGTAAAACGGTTAGTGGGTGTGGGCCGTCGTCAGGAATTAATGCAAGGGATGGCAGTGTATCCCACATATGATTGGAGAGTGATATGGGTGGAATTTAGTAAATTAAGAATACCGGCAAGAGCGAGGGAATTAGTATATAGATTTCTTATGGGGACGTTAGCATCGAAAGAGGTGCTAAGACGAATGGGTTTTGTGAAAGAGGCGTCATGCGCTTTTTGTGGGGAAGTTGAAACGGCTTTTCATGTAGTATATTTTTGTTCTGCATTGGAGGTGGTAAGATTGTGGTTGAAGAGGGTTTTCTTTTTATTGGGGGGGGGAAAGATATCACCCCTTAGGGCTTTAATGTTAGATATGGAAGGGGTACCCAAAGAGGTGGGAAGGGCTATCAGATATGTAATAGTTGATTACTTGTATGTTTCTTGGGGGATGAGGGAGGTGGAGGGGAACATTAGGATAAAAGCGCTGGCGGCGAGTTTTTATAGGACAGCATGTAGGAACAAACAATTATATGGGGGAAGGTGGGTAATTAGTTTTCCGGAGGGATATCGTGGACTTACTGTTGAACGTTTACTCCGTTTGAGTATGGGGTGAGAGGCAAGGGGTTGGTCTCTTCAGTGTGCGCCCTCTTGGTGTGATTGGAAGCCTGGTGAGGTATGGTTGATTGGTTTGCACGGTGGTTGATGTGGGTAAAGTTTATTGTAGGAGTATGTAGACCTTATGAATTTTTGTAAAATCACACAGTCAAAAGTTATGTGATTTTCGGGTTTTTCCCTTATTGTTATAAGAATCATTTTATATAGGAGGTTTATATTTATGTAAAATGTGAGGTTATGTCTTATATATTTTTAATCTGAAGATAGATTTAGCCTTGTCATACACCTCTTTTTTTATTATTGTATTGAATATGTACATTATGCACTATGTACGAAAATATATAAGTATTTGATGGGGTTTATATATCCCCTTATTTTGTATGGAAGGTCCTATTATATATTGTGTTAATCAGTAACATTAACTTTGTGTATGAGTAGGGTGTTTGGGGGAACCAATGTCTTTGGTATAGTTCTATCATAAATTGTAATATTTAGTTTATTTGCAGACAAGTCATTTAGCGATTTATTTCTATGTATGATTTAGTTGGTTCTTATGAATAAGTGCACATACACGTATGTGTATATGCATGCGTATATGTATACATATATGACTGCAGGACTCGTTCCTACATGTCTTATAATGACCCTGACTGTTTTTGTTTGGAAGTCTGCTGGGTTGGGTTATTTTAGTAGAAATTGTTTTCAATGACCATTCATTAGGGAAATTAATGTATGTTATTTAGAATGGGGACTGTACATACGGGGGGGGGGGGGGGTAGAAGTGTCAGCTGTGTCGGCACTGGCAATAATGAGTATTGTAAAGGAGGGTTTGAAGGTTATGTGGATTAATAATATATAAATAACAAAGTGGAAAAAACAATGCAGATTGTAGGTTTGGGTTTTCCTTGGTTATAATAATAATGATGAATATTGTTATGTTATCTTGTGTAATCTTACTTAACATAGTTACATTGGATGTAATGTATATGACAATGGGATTTATAATTTTGAGTAAGAACTGATAATGTGTTCTTTTATCTATTTAATGTATTGTGTTGTTTTAAATAAAAATATAAAAAAAAATGGTAAGCTGGGGGGGGAGGTGATGATGGAACAGGGATTAAGGCAGGGTTGCCCGCTGTCGCAGTTGCTCTTTGCATGTGTGCAACATCCTTTCTTTGAGGCTGTGGAGGCAGAATTGCAGGGGGTAGGGGGGGGAAGACTGGGGGGAATATTAGGTTATGTAGATGACACAACTGTGTTAGTTACGAGTGGGGAGGCTTTAAGAAGGGTGGGTGAGGTGATAAGGAGTTTTGGGAAGCTTTCAGGAATGGCAGTTAATTTAGCAAAGTCTAGGTTATTGGAAGTAGGAACATGGGTTGGGGGGAGATTGGGGGAGGAGATGGGATGGATGATTTGTGACAGAATTAGGGTGTGTGGGATATGGTATATGAAGCAGTTGCAGGAATGTATGAGGCTTAACTCAGAAACAGTCACGAATAGGGTTATAGGTAAGTTAAAAGGTTTGAGGGTCAGTGAAGTGGCGTTACAGCAGAGGGCGTTGGTAATTAACTCGGTGGTGTATAGTAAGGTCTGGGGTGTGGCGGAGGTGTTCCCTTTGAGGGTGCAGGATATACAGGAAATACAGAGGAGGGTGTTGAGGTTTGTGTGGGGGTTTGGGAGGGCCTGGTTGTCCAAGGATGTGGTCATGACGGAGGTGAAACGGGGGGGTCTAGGATTGTTGGCCTTAGGGCCTAGGGTAATGGCAATATATATCAAGCAGAGGTATCTAAGAGTGGGGGGGGAGAGGGGTGTTAGGGTGGATAGGGTGATGAGGGATGCTAGAAACTGGTGGTGTGGTAGGGATTTGAGAAAGTGTGAAGATGTAATAAGATTCATGTTGACAGTGGGGCAGGTTAAAAGTTTGAAGGTAAACACGGTGGTGGGTGTGGTGTGGGGAAGGGGTGTATTGCAGGGGGTCGCAGTATACCCCATGTATAACTGGAGGGTCATATGGGGGGAGTTCAGGAAGATTAGGATACCAGCACGGGTTAGGGAGATGGTATACCGTTTTCTCATGGGTGTGGTTGCATCTAAGCACATGTTGCATAAGATGGGGTTGGTGAGAGAGGCAACATGTTTATTCTGTGGGGAGGAGGAAACTGCCTATCATGTGGTATATTTTTGTTCATCTTTGGGCGTGGTGAGAGTCTGGATGGCGGGGGTTATTAGGTTGTTGGGGGGGGGAGTTGGTCTTTTCTTAGGTCTTTGTCGATGGATGTTAGTGGGGTTGAAAGTGACGTGGGGAGGGCTTTGATGTATGTTATGGCAGATTATTTGCACGTTTCTTGGGGTATGAGGCAGATTACAGGGCAGTTGAGGATAAAAGCGTTAGCAGCAAGGTTCTTTAGGACAAGGTGTAGGAATAGATTAATATATGGGGGAAGATGGGAATCAAGTTTTTCGGTAGGTTATCGTAATCTCACTGTAGCACAACTTCTCAGGGAACAGGGGGGGGGGGGCAAGGGACGGGTCTCCTTTAATGTGAGGGGGGCGGTGTAAGGTTGTGCAAGTAGTGTGGAAGGTGATGAGAGAGTGAGCTAGTGAGTGCGTACATTCGTGAACTGGTTATGTTCCTGAGGTTTATTTGGATTTGCGTTCAGTACCATGGTTTCATTCAATAACACCTGGAACGTCATACAATTACATTTTTTGGTTTGGGGATATTATTGCACTCATTGTCAAGGATAGGTGGCTTACGCAGCTGTTATGGTGTTTTATGTCAGGCAGTACTAAACATGTACAAAAATGGTACTGCCAGTACTGCCTCTTTATTGATATGAGATGTGTTAAAAAATTAAAATAAAGCAAGGAAACACTGTACGTCAAGAGTACGTTAGTATAGGATGATGTTCGTTTATTTGTAGTTTTAAACACTTTCATGATAAAAAAGTACTTTACTTTCAAATTGTACTCCTATATAGAAGAAGTTTGTAATACTTTTCACACATTCATGTAGTGAATTTACAATGTCAAGGATGTTTAATTTGTGTGTCAGATAGGGATAGGATTTTATGCAAGTTTGATCTTAAGCCAGGATTTAGTTAGTTGTAGAGGAATGTTTCAATATGATAATTCTAGTCTGGGATTATATTTAATACTTATATAAGCTATTTTCTAAACGGAGCCAGCATGTAATGTATTCTCTTATATTTTACGAGTAAACTCCATGTTATGCAATGTAATGACAGTTTGAAGTTCATGGTTGATGCTTTATTATTATTGATATTAAAAATTGTGGGTGTATATCATTCCGCTTATACAGGTGTGTATAGCAATGTAATGTCCATATTTGTTTGCCTATGTACTTTTATATTTTTGTGATTTGTTTTGTTTTTGCATTACCAACTTCTGGTAAATACTCATGAGGGTTTAATGAGGTGAGGGTATAACCCTAATTGTTAGGATCCTTAAGGTATTTCTTAGAACGGTGCATGTAAATAATTTTTGTCTGCACTGGCTTTATTAATTATTGTAAGAGGAGGAGTTTTGTAGGACATGTTGTTGGATGTGTAGCTGGTGGTAATATGGCTTCAGCTATAGTGTTATTTAAGTACGTGGATTTGATTTGTTTTATAGTATTTAATGGTTAACATGTCTTTGGTTATGTGACGTATGAATAGCATATATGTATATGTGTATTGTGTTTTTTAAATAAAATATAAAAAAAAAAAAAAAAAAAAAAAAAAAAATTGTGGTTGCAGGGGTAAATTCATAGCTTCTGGCACCGCCTCTTCACTGGTCGCTGCTAAGTCACTCTCTCCCTTCTCCATGAGCTTTATCATACCTCTTTTTAAAGCTATGTATGAAATGTGCCACCACTACTTCACTCTCCAGATTATTCGATTTCATGACAACTATAAGGCTAAAACGCTTCCTAACATCAGTATGACTCATCTGGGTTTCCAACTTCCAGTTGTGACCCCTTGTTAGTGTGTCTCCTTCTTGCTGTGTCTCCTTCTTGCTGTGTCTCCTTGTTGCTGTGTCTCCTTGTTGCTGTGTTTCCTTCTTGCTGTGTCTCCTTCTTGCTGTGTCTCCTTCTTGCTGTGTCTCCTTGTTGCTGTGTCTCCTTCTTGCAGTGTCTCCTTGTTACTGTGTCTCCTTGTTGCTGTGTCTCTTTGTTGCTGTGTCTCCTTGTTGCTGTGTTTCCTTGTTGCTGTGTCTCATTCTTGCTGTGTCTCCTTGTTGCTGTGTCTCCTTGTTGCTGTGTCTCCTTGTTGCTGTGTCTCCTTGTTGCTGTGTTTCCTTCTTGCTGTGTCTCTTTCTTGCTGTGTCTCCCTCTTGCTGTGTTTCCTTGTTGCTGTGTTTCCTTGTTGCTGTGTCTCCTTGTTACTGTGTCTCCTTGTTACTGTGTTTCCTTCTTGCTGTGTCTCCTTCTTGCTGTGTCTCCTTCTTGCTGTGTTTCCTTGTTGCTGTGTTTCCTTCTTGCTGTGTTTCTTTCTTGCTGTGTCTCCTGCTGTGTCTCCTTCTTGCTGTGTCTCCTTCTTGCTGTGTCTCCTTCTTGCTGTGTTTCCTTGTTCCTGTGTTTCCTTGTTGCTGTGTCTCCTTGTTGCTGTGTCTCCTTCTTGCTTTGTTTCCTTGTTCCTGTGTTTCCTTGTTGCTGTGTTTCCTTCTTGCTGTGTCTCCTTGCTGTGTCTCCTTCTTGCTGTGTCTCCTTCTTACTTTGTTTCCTTGTTCCTGTGTTTCCTTGTTGCTGTGTCTACTTGTTACTGTGTTTCCTTCTTGCTGTGTCTCCTTCTTGCTGTGTCTCCTTCTTGCTGTGTTTCCTTGTTCCTGTGTTTCCTTGTTGCTGTGTATCCTTGTTACTGTGTTTCCTTCTTGCTGTGTCTCCTTCTTGCTGTGTTTCCTTCTTGCTGTGTCTCCTTCTTGCTGTGTTTCCTTGTTGCTGTGTTTCCTTCTTGCTGTGTCTCCTTGCTGTGTCTCCTTCTTGCTGTGTCTCCTTCTTGCTGTGTTTCCTTGTTCCTGTGTTTCCTTGTTGCTGTGTATCCATGTTACTGTGTGTCCTTCTTGCTGTGTTTCCTTCTTGCTGTGTCTCCTTCTTGCTGTGTTTCCTTCTTGCTGTGTTTCCTTCTTGCTGTGTTTTCTTCTTGCTGTGTTTCCTTCTTGCTGTGTCTCCTTCTTGCTGTGTTTCCTTGTTGCTGTGTTTCCTTCTTGCTGTGTTTCCTTCTTGCTGTGTTTCCTTCTTGCTGTGTCTCCTTCTTGCTGTGTTTCCTTCTTGCTGTGTCTCCTTCTTGCTGTGTTTCCTTCTTGCTGTGTCTCCTTCTTGCTGTGTTTCCTTCTTGCTGTGTCTCCTTCTTGCTGTGTTTCCTTGTTGCTGTGTTTCCTTGTTGCTGTGTTTCCTTCTTGCTGTGTCTCCTTCTTGCTGTGTTTCCTTCTTGCTGTGTTTCCTTCTTGCTGTGTCTCCTTCTTGCTGTGTTTCCTTGTTGCTGTGTCTCCTTCTTGCTTTGTTTCCTTGTTCCTGTGTTTCCTTGTTCCTGTGTCTACTTGTTACTGTGTTTCCTTCTTGCTGTGTCTCCTTCTTGCTGTGTCTCCTTCTTGCTGTGTTTCCTTCTTGCTGTGTCTCCTTCTTGCTGTGTTTCCTTGTTGCTGTGTTTCCTTCTTGCTGTGTCTCCTTGCTGTGTCTCCTTCTTGCTGTGTTTCCTTCTTGCTGTGTTTCCTTCTTGCTGTGTCTCCTTCTTGCTGTGTTTCCTTCTTGCTGTGTTTCCTTCTTGCTGTGTTTCCTTCTTGCTGTGTTTCCTTGTTGCTGTGTATCCTTGTTACTGTGTTTCCTTCTTGCTGTGTCTCCTTCTTGCTGTGTTTCCTTCTTGCTGTGTCTCCTTCTTGCTGTGTTTCCTTGTTGCTGTGTTTCCTTCTTGCTATGTCTCCTTGCTGTGTCTCCTTCTTGCTGTGTCTCCTTCTTGCTGTGTTTCCTTGTTCCTGTGTTTCCTTGTTGCTGTGTATCCTTGTTACTGTGTTTCCTTCTTGCTGTGTTTCCTTCTTGCTGTGTCTCCTTCTTGCTGTGTTTCCTTCTTGCTGTGTCTCCTTCTTGCTGTGTTTCCTTGTTGCTGTGTTTCCTTCTTGCTGTGTCTCCTTCTTGCTGTGTTTCCTTGTTGCTGTGTTTCCTTCTTGCTGTGTTTCCTTCTTGCTGTGTTTCCTTCTTGCTGTGTCTCCTTCTTGCTGTGTTTCCTTCTTGCTGTGTCTCCTTCTTGCTGTGTTTCCTTCTTGCTGTGTCTCCTTCTTGCTGTGTTTCCTTCTTGCTGTGTCTCCTTCTTGCTGTGTTTCCTTGTTGCTGTGTTTCCTTGTTGCTGTGTTTCCTCCTTGCTGTGTCTCCTTCTTGCTGTGTTTCCTTCTTGCTGTGTTTCCTTCTTGCTGTGTCTCCTTCTTGCTGTGTTTCCTTGTTGCTGTGTCTCCTTCTTGCTGTGTTTCCTTCTTGCTGTGTCTCCTTCTTGCTGTGTTTCCTTAGTGCTGTGTTTCCTTGTTGCTGTGTTTCCTTCTTGCTGTGTCTCCTTCTTGCTGTGTTTCCTTCTTGCTGTTTTTCCTTCTTGCTGTGTTTCCTTCTTGCTGTGTTTCCTTCTTGCTGTGTCTCTTTCTTGCTGTGTTTCCTTGTTGCTGTGTTTCCTTCTTGCTGTGTTTCCTTCTTGCTGTGTTTCCTTCTTGCTGTGTCTCCTTCTTGCTGTGTTTCCTTCTTGCTGTGTCTCCTTCTTGCTGTGTTTCCTTCTTGCTGTGTCTCCTTCTTGCTGTGTTTCCTTCTTGCTGTGTCTCCTTCTTGCTGTGTTTCCTTGTTGCTGTGTTTCCTTGTTGCTGTGTTTCCTTCTTGCTGTGTCTCCTTCTTGCTGTGTTTCCTTCTTGCTGTTTTTCCTTCTTGCTGTGTCTCCTTCTTGCTGTGTTTCCTTGTTGCTGTGTCTCCTTCTTGCTTTGTTTCCTTGTTCCTGTGTTTCCTTGTTGCTGTGTCTACTTGTTACTGTGTTTCCTTCTTGCTGTGTCTCCTTCTTGCTGTGTCTCCTTCTTGCTGTGTTTCCTTCTTGCTGTGTCTCCTTCTTGCTGTGTTTCCTTGTTGCTGTGTTTCCTTCTTGCTGTGTCTCCTTGCTGTGTCTCCTTCTTGCTGTGTTTCCTTGTTCCTGTGTTTCCTTGTTGCTGTGTATCCTTGTTACTGTGTTTCCTTCTTGCTGTGTCTCCTTCTTGCTGTGTTTCCTTCTTGCTGTGTCTCCTTCTTGCTGTGTTTCCTTGTTGCTGTGTTTCCTTCTTGCTGTGTCTCCTTGCTGTGTCTCCTTCTTGCTGTGTCTCCTTCTTGCTGTGTTTCCTTGTTCCTGTGTTTCCTTGTTGCTGTGTATCCTTGTTACTGTGTTTCCTTCTTGCTGTGTTTCCTTCTTGCTGTGTCTCCTTCTTGCTGTGTTTCCTTCTTGCTGTGTCTCCTTCTTGCTGTGTTTCCTTGTTGCTGTGTTTCCTTCTTGCTGTGTCTCCTTCTTGCTGTGTTTCCTTCTTGCTGTGTTTCCTTCTTGCTGTGTTTCCTTCTTGCTGTGTTTCCTTCTTGCTGTGTCTCCTTCTTGCTGTGTTTCCTTCTTGCTGTGTCTCCTTCTTGCTGTGTTTCCTTCTTGCTGTGTCTCCTTCTTGCTGTGTTTCCTTCTTGCTGTGTCTCCTTCTTGCTGTGTTTCCTTGTTGCTGTGTTTCCTTGTTGCTGTGTTTCCTTCTTGCTGTGTCTCCTTCTTGCTGTGTTTCCTTCTTGCTGTGTTTCCTTCTTGCTGTGTCTCCTTCTTGCTGTGTTTCCTTGTTGCTGTGTCTCCTTCTTGCTGTGTTTCCTTCTTGCTGTGTCTCCTTCTTGCTGTGTTTCCTTAGTGCTGTGTTTCCTTGTTGCTGTGTTTCCTTCTTGCTGTGTCTCCTTCTTGCTGTGTTTCCTTCTTGCTGTTTTTCCTTCTTGCTGTGTTTCCTTCTTGCTGTGTTTCCTTCTTGCTGTGTCTCCTTCTTGCTGTGTTTCCTTCTTGCTGTGTTTCCTTCTTGCTGTGTTTCCTTCTTGCTGTGTCTCCTTCTTGCTGTGTTTCCTTCTTGCTGTGTCTCCTTCTTGCTGTGTTTCCTTCTTGCTGTGTCTCCTCCTTGCTGTGTTTCCTTGTTGTTGTGTTTCCTTGTTGCTGTGTTTCCTTCTTGCTGTGTCTCCTTATTGCTGTGTTTCCTTCCTGCTGTGTCTCCTTCTTGCTGTGTTTCCTTCTTGCTGTGTCTCCTTCTTGCTGTGTTTCCTTCTTGCTGTGTCTCCTTCTTGCTGTGTTTCCTTGTTGCTGTGTTTCCTTGTTGCTGTGTTTCCTTCTTGCTGTGCCTCCTTCTTGCTGTGTTTCCTTGTTGCTGTGTTTCCTTCTTGCTGTGTCTCCTTCTTGCTGTGTTTCCTTGTTGCTGTGTCTCCTTCTTGCTGTGTTTCCTTCTTGCTGTGTCTCCTTCTTGCTGTGTTTCCTTGTTGCTGTGTCTCCTTCTTGCTGTGTTTCCTTCTTGCTGTGTCTCCTTCTTGCTGTGTTTCCTTCTTGCTGTGTTTCCTTGTTGCTGTGTTTCCTTCTTGCTGTGTCTCCTTGTTGTTGTGTTTCCTTGTTGCTGTGTTTCCTTGTTGCTGTGTTTCCTTCTTGCTGTGTCTCCTTGTTGTTGTGTTTCCTTGTTGCTGTGTTTCCTTGTTGCTGTGTTTCCTTCTTGCTGTGTCTCCTTGTTGCTGTGTTTCATTGTTCCTGTGTTTCCTTGTTGCTGTGTCTCCTTCTTGCTGTGTTCCCTTGTTCCTGTGTTTCCTTGTTGCTGTGTTTCCTTGTTGCTGTGCCTCCTTGTTGCTGTGTTTCCTTGTTCCTGTGTTTCCTTGTTGCTGTGTCTCCTTCTTGCTGTGTTTCCTTGTTGCTCTGTTTCCATGTTCCTGTGTTTCCTTGTTGCTGTGTCTCCTTCTTGCTGTGTTTCCTTGTTGCTGTGTCTCCTTCTTGCTGTGTTTCCTTGTTGCTGTGTTTCCTTCTTGCTGTGTCTCCTTCTTGCTGTGTTTCCTTGTTCCTGTGTTTCCTTGTTGCTGTGTGCTTATGGCTGTGTCTCCTTCTTGCTGTGTTTCCTTGTTCCTGTGTTTCCTTGTTGCTGTGTTTCCTTGTTGCTGTGTTTCCTTTTTGCTGTGTTTCCTTGTTGCTGTGTTTCCTTGTTGCTGTGTTTCCTTGTTGCTGTGTTTTCTTGTTGCTGTGTCTCCTTGTTGCTGTGTCTCCTTGTTCCTCTGTTTCCTTGTTGCTGTGTCTCCTTGTTGCTGTTTCTTGCTGTATCTGCTTGCTGCTGTCTCTCCTTGTTGCTGTGTCTCCTTCTTTCTGTGTCTCCTTGTTGCTGTGTTTCTTTGTTCCTGTGTCTCCTTGTTGCTGTGTCTCCTTGTTGCTGTGTCTCCTTGTTGCTGTGTCTCCTTGTTGCTGTATCTCCTTGTTGCTGTGTCTCCTTGTTGCTGTGTGTCCTTGTTGCTGTGTGTCCTTGTTGCTGTGTCTCCTTGTTGCTGTGTCTCCTTGTTGCTGTGTCTCCTTGTTGCCGTCTCTCCTTGTTGCTGTGTCTCTTTGTTGCTTTGTCTCCTTGTTGCTGTGTTTCCTTCTTGCTGTGTCTCCTTGCTGCTGTCTCTGCTTGTTGCTGTGTCTCCTTGTTGCTGTGTTTCTTTCTTGCTGTGTCTCCTTGCTGCTGTGTCTCCTTGCTGCTGTCTCTCCTTGCTGCTGTGTCTCCTTGTTGCTGTGTTTCCTTGTTGCTGTGTTTCCTTGTTGCTGTTTTTTCCTTGTTGCTGTGTTTCCTTGTTGCTGTGTTTCCTTGTTGCTGTGTTTCCTTGTTGCTGTGTTTCCTTGTTGCTGTGTCTCCTTGTTGCTGTGTTTCCTTGTTGCTGTGTCTCCTTGTTGCTGTGTTTCCTTGTTGCTGTGTCTCCTTGTTACTGTGTTTCCTTACTATTTTCCATCTCTCAAACATCCCCCCTATATCCACCTTGTCAATTCCTCTTAATATTTTGTCATTATCAAACCCCTCCCCCCTATTCTTCCTGTCCTGTGTGTGTGTGTGTGTTTGTGTGTGTGTGTGTGTGTGTGTGTGTGTGTGTGTGTGTGTGTGTGTGTGTGTGTGTGTGTGTGTGTGTGTGTGTGTGTGTGTGTGTATAAGGACAAATAATGCTCGACTCTGAATTACACGATGGTTATTGTTATTATTGTGTCATTAACTATATAAATTCCTTTTGTTTCTTACTGAACAATGTTTGTGTATTTCAGGGAATGTTTGTGCTTCTGCTTGCTGGACATGTCATTAGTGTCTTCGTTTTGATCTTCGAGATTCTGAAGAAACAATCACTTCACTTCTGAGTTATTTTAATCACGTTTCTACTCGATTGCATTAAAATTAAATGTAACACACATCAGTTATCAAATAGTTGTGGTTAAGTAAATGTTTGAAGCTTATCGACTACAGAACTCAGAAAACATTCTGCGATGAATGACAAAATTAGTCTATTGCATAAGAAATCTTCCCTACGAAGAAAGATCGAGAGACGTAGAATGAGGGAAGACATGACTGAAGTGTACAAGTATAAGAAGGGCTTTAGCAATGGAGATATGAATAAGGCCCTGAGGAAATCCCTCCAAGAAAGAACACAAAATAATGAATTCAGATTGGATAAGTTTACATTTAGAAAGAATTTAGGAAGGTTTTGGTTTGGAAATAGAGCAGTCGATGAGTGGAACAGTCTGCCTAATAGGGTTATTGAAGCCAAAACTTTAGGTAGCTTCAAATTTAGGTTAGATTAGTACATGAGTGAGAGGGGTCGGATTTAAGTGGGACTTGCACATGAGATAATATTGTTATCAAGCTTATTCTTTGAGTAGTATTATGAACACAGGTGTAGAATGTCCTGCACACCTTGTCGTAATTAAAGAGTGAGGCAAGCAAAAAAAAAAAAAAAAAACGAAAGTTAAATGACTTGTATTTCCTTCACCAAATCAGCAAGCTGGTATTTACAATATGTACTCTACTTGCAATATGTACAGTAATGTAAGAGCAAATGTACAACTTGGTGATCAAAGATGGCGAAAGCGCAGCGAATAGCCCCTATGAAAGCTAAGCTGGAAGCTCTTATTAATTTTGTTAGTTGTAAAGCTTGAATTTAGGTATATATTGAGGTAGATAAAGAATCACACACAAAGTGGGAGTTGTCACAGCTGCTCTTTGCTGATGACACTGTGCTCTTGGGAGATTCTGAAGAGAAGTTGCAGAGATTGGTGGATGAATTTGGTAGGGTGTGCAAAAGAAGAAAATTAAAGGTGAATACAGGAAAGAGTAAGGTTATGAGGATAACAAAAAGATTACGTGATGAAAGATTGAATATCAGATTGGAGGGAGAGAGTATGGAGGAGGTGAATGTATTCAGATATTTGGGAGTGGACGTGTCAACGGATGGGTCTATGAAAGATGAGGTGAATCATAGAATTGATGAGGGGAAAAGAGTGAGTGGTGCACTTAGGAGTCTGTGGAGACAAAGAATTTTGTCCTTGGAGGCAAAGAGGGGAATGTATGAGAGTATAGTTTTACCAACGCTCTTATATGGGTGTGAAGCATGGGTGATGAATGTTGCAGGGAGAAGAAGGCTGGAGGCAGTGGAGATGTCATGTCTGAGGGCAATGTGTGGTATGAATATAATGCAGAGAATTCGTAGTTTGGAAGTTAGGAGGAGGTGTGGGATTACCAAAACTGTTGTCCAGAGGGCTGAGGAAGGGTTGTTGAGGTGGTTCGGACATGTAGAGAGAATGGAGAGAAACAGATTGACTTCAAGAGTGTATCAGTCTGTAGTGGAAGGGAGGCGGGGTAGGGGTCGGCCTAGGAAAGGTTGGAGAGAGGGGGTAAAGGAGCTTTTGTGTGCGAGGGGCTTGGACTTCCAGCAGGCATGCGTGAGCGTGTTTGATAGGAGTGAATGGAGACAAATGGTTTTTAATACTTGACGTGCTGTTGGAGTGTGAGCAAAGTAACATTTATGAAGGGATTCAGGGAAACCGGCGGCCGGACTTGAGTCCTGGAGATGGGAAGTACAGTGCCTGCACTCTGAAGGAGGGGTGTTAATGTTGCAGTTTAAAAACTGTAGTGTAAAGCACCCTTCTGGCAAGACAGTGATGGAGTGAATGATGGTGAAAGTTTTTCTTTTTCGGGCCACCTTGCCTTGGTGGGTATCGGCCAGTGTGATAATAATAATAATAATAAATTGAGGTAGATTTTATCGTAACTTCTGCCAAGGTGTATACCCACTTACGGCACTCACCAGTTTCAAGGTTAAGTTTGTGTGGGATGTTAAGTGTCACTTAGCATTTTATATACTTGAAAGGTTACTTATTTGTGCTCCGAGGTCAAACAACATGAGGTAAATTAAGCTACTACTGAGAAAGATTCACTAGTTTCAGTGTTGTCATTAAGGTACTTCCTTATATCTTGCTCAAATGTTTCATAATCACAACAGTTATCTCATATTATTAGTAAGAAATTACATAATGCTCGCATTATATGGTAGGCTCTTAGAAATCAGTTCTCATCTATCTCCAATTGTCATATAACATTCTCAGTGTTCAACAATGAAGATTAAATTTTGTTTGGATTTTAAACCCGGAGGTAAACCACCCAGGATAACCCAGTAAACTCCAAGTATCATCGGAAATTGTCAGTCTTATTTCCACTGGAGTCCACTACTATTTATCCATAGAATAAAACCCATAACACTTGACTTACTCCCAAGGATATAGAGGCCTGGAAATCTTCAAGAGATATCAGGATTACCCACAGGGACTCCACTACACCCAAAGTCCTTCAGAGATTCTAACACTAACAAATTAACAAAAATATTTGCCTAACCTTTTTCAATGCTACCTGTGGCATGCTACGTCTGTTACATTTTAATAGGCGTATGTCACACTCCCATATAGGCTGCCTCCCACACAGCGAGCCGGGTGCTAAGAATTTAACGATCACTAGGGGCTCTGTCGTTATATCAGTTCCTCGGTTCATCGGCCAATCACAGACAAACCCGTCAAAGCTGTGAAACAATGTTGTTCACTTGTGACACGAGTTTCAACAGACTAGTCTAGGCTCCTAGTGGTTCACGGTGTTATGTCTGGCTCTCTCTCTTGCTGTACAATAAATTTTAAATTCAATAACTGGCTAGACAAAGATGTCTTGCCGAAGTCATATTTAAATTCACAGAAGAGCTGAACTGAGCTAAAGGTTGCGATAGATCATGTAGACGAAGCAGTGCTCGTGCCAGTCATGGCTGTAGACAACTCTATCATCAACGTATGACTCTGACCAACTAGATTCATTGTCAGTCTGTGTGATTCTTTGAAACGAGTTTGATATCTTTCTCATTCCAAATAAAGTTGCAAGATAATTGATCAGGCCACCTAAAATAGTAAAAGCTATAACAGAAAAATCTAAGAAATCTCTAGATATTTTGTTTCAAGTAACCTGGTGATACACTTCAAGGAAATCTTCATGACATAAAAGTAGCTTCCGAGATAATATCAATAACACCGTCTGAGTATCACTCTGTTAACCTACCTATTAATCAATGTACATCCTATAAGTACTGTCCGATTCATGATCTAAATTAGATACACTATTACTTTTCTCTACGAGATCAAGTGATGGTAAGAACACCATCACTCAGAGCTTGTTGATTCACTAGTTTCATATTGCAGAAGTTTTGCTTCCTGACCCTCCACATCATGATCGCCATGAGAATATTGCTGTTGGAAAACTCTTGAATGATAAATTCGACATAATTACCATTTTCTGCTAAACATTCTCTAATGTCCTCAGGGAAATTAAAGTAATAATTCTCTAACCATAACATCCATTCATCTAGTACAGTCTGATTGCTGTACGTCCATCCCTCTAGTACAATCTGGTTGTCGTACTTCCATCCCTCTAGTACAGTCTGGTTGTTGTACTTCCATCCCTCTAGTACAGTCTGGTTGTTGTACCTCCATCCCTCTAGTACAATCTGGTTGTTGTACTTCCATCCCTCTAGTACAGTCTGGTTGTCGTACTTCCATCCCTCTAGTACAGTCTGGTTGTCGTACTTCCATCCCTCTAGTACAGTCTGGTTGTTGTACTTCCATCCCTCTAGTACAGTCTGGTTGTCGTACTTCCATCCCTCTAGTACAGTCTGGTTGTTGTACTTCCATCCCTCTAGTACAGTCTGGTTGTCGTACTTCCATCTCTCTAGTACAGTCTGGTGGGCGTTTGTGAACTGCTACATGAATACTGATCAGTGACAATGTACTGAGGTTATGAGCCTTACTGAGGTTATGAGCCTTACTGAGGTTATCAGTCTTACTGAGGTTATCAGTCTTACTGAGGTTATCAGTCTTACTGAGGTTATCAGTCTTACTGAGGTTATCAGTCTTACTGAGGTTATCAGTCTTACTGAGGTTATCAGTCTTACTGAGATTATCAGTCTTAACGGGGTTATCAGTCATACTCTTGTTGATACTCATCTGAGAGGGATGAAGTTGAATTTAGCCATAAGGGTGTATTTGATAGTTGTGAGGTATGCTAATTTGAACTCTGAGATATCGCACCAGATGGATGTCTTAAAACTCTTATGTCACCCAGACATTCCTTGGATTATAACATCAGTTATCTGATATTTTCCTTGGTGATGAAAATTAATATATCAGATATGACTTTTCTTCTTACAGAAATATTTCCTGGGACAGTAGGCCTATCATCATACAGTAGACCTGTCTCCATACAGTAGGCCTATCACAGAGTCAATATAAGTCTGCCTCTGCATCTCACGGAACTTTGTGCATTCTCAAAGCATTCTAAAAGCCATTAGTAGCCTGTAGATCATATTCAATTACATTTGCATTAATTAATAATATTGTATCTTTTAATTAGTTAAGCATAATTAAATATGAGTAATAATTAAAGAGGGAGAGCAGCAACAGGAAGCTTCACAATGGTCAGTGACACAAACACAAAATAATGCTGGTTTTTAAAACCAATTAATAAAACTTAATTAACTAATAAATTAAATAATTTGAAATAGATATTTTAGTGTTATATGAAATAAATTATTAAAGTTAAATATCATCTTATTAATGAAACTATATAATAATACTTATAAATGCTGCCGAAGCAGCGTGGCACCCTGCCTCAGCAGCATGGCACCCTGCCTCAGCAGCATGGCACCCTGCCTCAGCAGAGTAGCACCCTGTCTCAGCAGCGTGGCACCCTGCTTCAGCAGCATGGCTCCCTGCCTCAGCAGAGTAGCACCCTGCCACAGCTGCGTGGCACCCTGCCTCAGCAGCATGGAACCCTCCCTCAGCAGCGTAGCATCCTCATTCAGCAGCGTGGCACCCTGCTTCAGCAGCATGGCACCCTGCCTTAGCAGAGTAGCACCCTGCCTCAGCAGTGTGGCACCCTGCCTCAGCAGAGTGGCACACTGCCTCAGCAGCATGGAACCCTCCCTCAGCAGCGTAGCATCCTCATTCAGCAGCGTGGCACCCTGCTTCAGCAGCATGGCACCTTGCCTGAGAAGCGTGGAACCCTACCCAAAAGCGTGGCAACCTGCCTAATAAACGTGGCAACCTACCTCGGCACCGTTGCACCCTTCCTCAGCATCATGGAACCCTGCCTCAGCAGCGTAACATCCTGATTCAGCAGCATGGCACCCTGCCTCAGCAGCAAGGCACCCTGCCTCAGCAGCGTTGCAACATGTCTCAGCAGTATGGCATCTTGCCTCACCAGTGTGGCACCCTGTCTCAGCAGCATGCCACCCTGCGTCAGCAGCGTAGCACCCTGCCTCAGCAGCATGCCATCCTGCGTAAGACGAATGCCACCTTCTCTCAGAAAGTGATGCACCCTGTCTCAGCAGCGTGGTACCCTGCCCCAGCAGCGTCGCTACTTATTTCAGCAGCGTGGCACCCTGCTTCAGCAGCGTGGCACCCTCCCTCAGGAGCGTGGCTCCTTACCTCAGCAGCGTGGTAACCAGCCTCAGCAGCGTGGCACCCTGCCTCAGAAGCGTGGCACCCTGCCCCAGCAGCGGGGCACCCTGCCTCAGCAACGTGGCACCCTGCCTCAGCAGCGTAGCATCCTGATTCAGCAGCATGGTACCCAGTCTCAGCAACATGGCTTCTTACCTCAGCAGCATGGTACCCTGCCTCAGTAGCTACCACCCTTCTTCAACAGAATGTCAACTTGTCTCAGCAGTGTGGCAACCTGCCTCAGCAGCTTTACACCCTGCATCAGCAGCATGGTATTCTGCTTCATCAGAGTGGCACCTTGTTTCAGCAGCGTGGCCATTTGCTTCACCTGCGTGGCACCTTGCCTCAGCAGCGTGGCATCCTGCTTCAGCACCGTGGCACCCTTATACAGCCGCGGGGCACTTTGCCTCATCAGCGTAACATGCCACAGCAACTTAGCACACTGCCTCAGCAGCATGGCACCCTGCGTCAGCAGGATGCCACCATGCGTCAGCAGCGTGGCCCCTGCCTCAGCAGCGTGGCCCCTGCCACAGCAGCGTGGCACTGTGCCTCAGCAGCTTGGCACCCTGCGTCAGCAGGGTGGCATTCTGCCTCAACAACGTGGCAACCTGCCTCAATAACATGGCACCCTGCCTCAGCAGCGTGACATCCTGCCTCAGCACTGTGGCGTTCAGCCTCAGCAGTGTTGCAACCTGCCTGAGAAGCGTGGCATCCTGCCTCAGCAGCGTACCATCCTGGCTGAGCAGTGTGGTATCCTGCCTCAGCAGTGTGGCAGCCTGCATCAACAGCGTGGCATCTTGCCCCAGCAGTGTGGCATCTTACCTCAGCAGCGTGGCATCCTGCCTCTACAGCGTGTCATCCTGCCTAAGCAGTGAGTCATCCTGCCTCAACAGCGTGGCTCCTTACCTCAGCAGTTTGGCAACCTGCCTCAGCAGTGTGGCAAGCTGCCTCAGCAGTGTGGCACCCTGCCTCAGCAGTGTGGCACCCTGCCTCAGCAGTGTGGCAAGCTGCCTCAGCAGTGTGGCACCCTGCCTCATCAGCGTGGCACCCCGCCCCAGCAGCGAGGCTACCTGCTTCAGCATCGTGACAACCTGTCTCTGCAGCGCGGCACCCTGGCTCAGCAGTGTGGCAACTTTCCTCAGCGGCGTGGTATCCTGCCTCAGCAGCGTATGATCTTGCCTCAGCAGTGTGGCAAGCTGTCTCAAGTGTGTGGCAACCTGCCGAAGCAGCGTATCATCTTGCCTCAACAGTGTAGCAACCTTCCTCAGCAGGGTGCCATAAGCAACTCGCATATGGCAGGAAGAAACTCTGACCACCTTCCAGCGCTACTTTATCTTCTCCCTAGACTTCCTTGCCTCGACTTCCAATTCTGCTACTACTAATACTACAACTGCTACTACAACTAATCTTACAGAACTCACCACATAATACAGGACATAAACAACCACTATTTAAACCTAAAAGATGAATGATCACCTTGACCCTGATCTAAACCTCCATAATCTAACACACAATCAAAACTTACTGGAAAGTAACTGCCTTTATTACACAGCATCACAAGCCATCATTATCCTAAACACTGCTCAGAGTCTCTCAGTTCTTAACTGCAACATCAGGTCCTTAAGCAAACACTATGATGACCTCCTGGCACTCCTTGACTCACTTAAGACACCCTTCTCCTGCATTATTCTTACTGAGACCTGGCTTAAGCAGGACACAATAGATATCTACCCACTACCAGGATACACAGCAATCCACAACTGCAAACCATACCAAGTTGGGGGTGGTACTGCAGTCTATTACTCTAACCAACTATCTTGTATTAGCACCAATTGCTTTAGTGATGAATATGGGGAATACACTGTAAAAAACCTTAAGACGCCTATAACAATCGGTGCCATTTACCGGATACCCCACACAAACATCCCAAATTTCAGTGAGAATCTAAAGGCACTAATAACAAACAGACAAATGAACAAGCACCACCTTCTTTTATCTGGAGACTTCAATATCAACCCTGGCCTACCAGACGATCAGCCTGTAACTGATTTTATCAACAATATGAACAACACACTTCTCATACCGACAATAATTAAACCAACCAGGCTGACTGAGACAAGTGCAACCATAATAGACCACATATGGACCAATATTCTAGGCCCCTTAAATCAGGGATAATCACAGACAGCACTACTGACCACTACCCAACCTTCCTCTTAACAAATATTAGTAAGCCACCACTCGAATACAACAAAGTTTCATTTAGACTCCATGACGAGGCCTCAATAAGGAATTTCACAGCAGACCTAGAGACTGTTGACTGGCCTACAGAATTCTCCAATGCCAGTGGTATTGACGACTGGACAGACATTTTTCTTAACAAAATACTTAGACTATACAACAAACATTGTCCTATAAAAACGAAACAGATCACGAATAAACGACTCAATTGCCCATGGCTAACCAGCAGCATTCTGAAATCCATTGATAAGAAACACCAATATGAAAAGCAATATAGACAGGGCTTAATACACAAAGATATTCTTAAACAATATTCAACAGTTCTCACCAAATTAATAAAGAAAACCAAACAACTGTACTACCCCAGTAGATTCACTGACACAAGAGGAGATATAAAAAAGACCTGGAAAACACTTTCCCAGATTCTGGGGACCCACAAACTGAAAAAAACAAGAATATTGTCCTAACTAAACCTAATGAAACACCACTGCATCCCACTGATACAGCTAACAAGATAAATGACTTCTTTTCAAACATAGGATCTAATCTTGCCAGTAAAATCCCACGTACCAACGCCCATGCCGGGGACTACCTAGATGGGAATTTTCCAAATTCCTTCTATCTTGTACCAACTAAGCCCACGGAAGTCACCGCAATTATAAAGTCACTTAAAAATAACTCAGGGAATCTGTCTCATGTCCCACCATTATTGTACATGCGAGCGGCCAATGTCCTTTCGCATGCTATTACATTACTTTTTAACGAGTCACTAGAAACTAGCACTTTCCCGACACTACTCAAGACAGCAAGGGTTACACCAATACATAAAGGCAGTGACACTACAGATGTAAACAACTATAGGCCAATATAAAACTTACCATTGCTATCCAAAATCTTCGAGAAACTTGTGCACAGGAGACTATATTCATTTATAACGGCACAAAACATACTCAGCCCTTGCCGATGTGGGTTCAGGAAAAATAAAAGCACTAATGATGCAATTGTAAAAATGCTAGATCTGCTTTACACAGCATTGGAAAATAAGGAATATCCACTAGGAATTTTTATTTACCTGACACAGTAGACCACAGCATTCTACTCCACAAACTTGATCATTATGGTATAAGAGGCCATGCGCTTGCATATTTCAAATCCTACCTTACTAATAGGTATCAGTACTCACCTATTTGTACTCGCCTATTTGTGGTTGCAGGGGTCGAGTCACAGCTCCTGGCTCCGCCTCTTCGCTGATTGCTACTAGGTCCTCTCTCTCCCTGCCCCATGAGCTCTATCATACCTCGCCTTAAAACTATGTATGGTTCCTGCCTCCACTACATCCCTTTCTAGGCTATTCCATGGCCTGACTACTCTATGACTGAAGAAATACTTCCTAACATCCCTTTGATTCATCTGAGTCTTCAACTTCCAATTGTGACCTCTTATGTCTGTGTCCCATCTCTGGAACATCCCGCCTTTGTCCACCTTGTCTATTCCGCGCAGTATTTTATATGTCGTTATCATGTCTCCCCTGACCCTCCTGTCCTCCAGTGTCGTCAGGCCGATTTCCCTCAACCTTTCTTCGTAGGACAATCCCGTAGCTCTGGGACTAGTCTTGTTGCAAACCTTTGCACTTTCTCTAATTTCTTGACGTGCTTGACTAGGTGTGGATTCCAAACTGGTGCTGCATACTCCAGTATGGGCCTGACGTAGATGGTATACAGAGTCTTAAACGAATCCTTACTGAGGTATCGGAACGCTATCCGTAGGTTTGCCAGGCGCCCGTATGCTGCAGCAGTTATCTGATTGATGTGTGCCTCAGGAGATATGCTCGGTGTTATACTCACCCCCAGATCTTTTTCCTGGAGTGAGGTTTGCAGTCTTTGGCCATCTAAACTATATTGTGTCTGCGGTCTTCTTTGCCCTTCCCCAATCTTCATGACTTTGCATTTGGCAGGGTTAAATTCAAGGAGCCAGTTGCTGGACCAGGCTTGTAGCCTGTCCAGGTCTCTTTGTAGTCCTGCCTGATTCTCGTCCGATTTTATTCTTCTCATTAACTTCGCATCATCTGCAAACAAGTACACTTCTGAGTCTATCGCTTCTGTTATGTCGTTCACATATACCAAGAACAGAACAGGTCCTAGGACTGACCCCTGTGGAACCCCGCTTGTCACAGGCGCCCACTCTGACACCTCATCGCGTACCATGACTCGTTGTTGCCTCCCTGTCAGGTATTCTCTGATCCATTGCAGTGCTTTTCCTGTTATGTGTGCCTGATCCTCTAGCTTTTACAGTAACCTCTTGTGAGGAACTGTGTCGAAGGCCTTCTTGCAGTCCAAAAATATGCAGTCGATCCACCCCTCTCTCTCTTGTCTTATTTTGTCACCTTGTCATAAAACTCTAGTAGGTTTGTGACACAGGATTTTCCTTCCCTGAAACCGTGCTGGTTGTCAATTATGCACTTGTTTCTTTCCAGGTGCCCCACCACTCTCCTCCTGATGATCTTCTCCATGACCTTGCATACTATACACGTTAGTGATACAGGTCTGTAGTTTAGTGCCTCATGTCTGTCTCCCTTTTTAAAAATTGGGACTACATTTGTCATTTTCCATACCTCAGGGAGTTGCCCAGTTTCAAATGATGTGTTGAAGATCTTTGTTAATGGCTCACACAATATCTCTGCTCCCTCTTTAAGGACCCATGGAGAGATGTCTGGTCCCACCGCCTTTGAGGTGTCAAGTTCGCACAGCAGCTTCTTCACCTCCTTCTTGGTTATATGTACCTCATCCAGCACTTGCTGGTGTGCCCCCCAGTTCTGATTTCTTGGAGTGCTACTGGTTTCCACTGTAAATACCTCTTTAAATCTTGTGTTGAGCTCCTGACAAACCTCTCGGTCGTTTCTTGTGAATTCCCCATCACCCTTCCTCAGTCTGATTACCTGGTCCTTGACTGTTGTTTTCCTCCTGATGTGGCTGTACAACAGCTTCGGGTCAGTCTTTACTTTTGATGCTATGTCATTTTCATATTGTCTCTGAGCCTCCCTTCTTATCTGTGCATATTCGTTTCTGGCTCTTCGGCTGATTTCTTTATTTTCCTGAGTTCTCTGTCTTCTGTACCTTTTCCATTCTCTAGTACACCTAGTTTTTGCCTCTCTACACCTTTGGGTGAACCAAGGACTCGTTCTGTTCTTCCCATTATTTCTGTTTCCCGTGGGAACAAACCTCTCCTCTGCCTCCTTGCATTTTGTTGCTACATAGTCCATCATTTCTTGTACTGATTTTCCTGTCACCATTAAAGACACAGCCTCATCAACACGGCCATTTGATACTGGAGTTCTGCAGGGAAGTGTCCTTGGTCCCCTGCTCTTCCTCATTTACATTAATGATCTTCCATACGTATCCCAACACCTGAAACCCATTTTCTTTGCTGACGACACGACTTACGTCATCTCCCACCCTAATCTTGTCACCCTCAACACCATTGTCAATGAGGAGCTGCTCAAAATATTGACTTGGATGACAGCCAATAAACTTACACTTAACACTGGCAAAATCTACTATATTATGTTTGGTAGCAGAGCAGGTGTTGTGCAACTTAACATTAAGATCGACAACACTCTAATTGCCAGACAAAATGAGGGCAAATTCCTGAGTCTATACCTCGACAACAACCTAAATTTCAGCACCCATATCCAACACATAACAAAAAAAGTATCCAAAACGGTTGGAATCCTCTCCAAGATACGATACTACATGCAGCAAACTGCCCTTCTCACAATATACCATACACTCATTTATCCATACCTCACCTATGCTATTTGTGCTTGGGGATCAACTGTAGCAACAGACCTAAAGCCAATAATAACCCAACAAAAAGCTGCAGTAAGGATAATCACTAAATCCCATCCCTGGCAACACCCCCCCCCACTCTTCATAGATCTAAACTTACTCCCTGTTCAGACCATCCACACTTACTACTATGCAATCTATATCTACAGGACCTTAAATTCCAATATTAATGTTTTCTTGATAGTTGTGACAGGATCCACAGGCGTAACACTAGACACAAACATCTCTGATATTCCCCGTGTCCGACTAAACCTTTACTAAAATTCAATGTGTGTCAAAGGGCCTAAAATCTGAAACACCCTACCTGAAAACTCTAGAACTGCAGACACATTCATCACTTTCAAAACTACAGTTAGAAAACATCTTATCTCCCTGATACACCCTGTCAACTAACTACATATAAACCACCTGGTGGTTCACACTTGCACTCACTCACCCATTGACTATAAACATAGAAATAAGAACATAAGAACATAAGAATGTAGGAACACTGCAGAAGGCCTACTGGCCCATACGAGGCAGGTCCTTATCAAAACGACATCTACCTAAAGCTACTCAAGAAACAACTCCCGCACCCCCCAACACCAATCAAACCCAGCCCCTCCCGCTCATATATTTGTCCAGTCTCTTCTTAAAGCTACCCAAGGTCCTAGCCTCTATCACCCCACTGGGAA